>NW_011336773.1:71033-84211 GCF_000735185.1 Notothenia coriiceps | reverse complement strand
CAGTCTGCTTAAGTGCCACACTCCAGCTCCAGTTGTTGGCGGTTCTAATGCCCCCCCACCTACAGGGGTTGCGTTTGCCAACCGCCAATAAACACCCAAAGACTACGACGACGAAGAAGAAGAAGAAGTGCAAGTTCCCAGCTATTTGTAACCTGGGGATTCGAGGGAGGCGTCTAAGCCGCTACGGTCTTTCTCTCTCTGTGTTCGGTACTGAGAAAGTGTTGAGCTCAGCACTACTGACTCCATCCTCTGTTTTGTCGTGGATTAAACCTATCCGCAATGCGACTCTGTGCCTCTTTTTTTCTGGACCGTTTACCTCGGGACTATAGGAGGCTAGCTTAGCATGCCCTAGCTGGAAACACGCTTAACAACACTAGTAAGATTGAGGAAGTTTGATGGAAAGAGGAGAGTTTGATGAAGAGAGAAACGGTGTGTTTAACGGAGTTTGCAGGAAAAGGTGATCTAATAAACATGAGTGAAGTCCAAAAGCTGCTTTCGTTGAAGAAGCAGCGACTCACTGCTGCTGTTGAAGAGATATTTGCTCTGTTTGAAAAAACGATTGCAGAGCATGATGAGGAGCTGTCTCTTTCCAAAGAGGAGAACGAGAGACTCCAGAAACTACTGGACGCTGTTTTACAGCCTCAGCTTCGGATACACAGAGCAGGTCTGTTCCCTTTACTCTTAATCAACACTTTAAACCAGGGGTGTCCAAAGTACGGCCCGCTGGCCATTTTTAATTGGCCCTCAGCTAATTCAAAAAGTACAATGAAATATGGCCCACAAATGAAACTTGTGTTTTTCTTATATTGTACTTCTTAAATATAAATGTACAAATATATTGCACAGTATTCATGTGTTAATATGCCCACTTTTAAAATAAAGAGAAGAGGAAAACACACACTAAGAGTTAGACCTAACACACTTAGCTATTTTATCTACCTCTGGAACAAGCTAAACTAGTTGCAAATATATATATTCTTCACTGTAGGGTCAGTCATTACTGGATCAGTTAGCTGCATGAGACGATACTGACAGGCTGTCAGGAGAGAGAGAGAGAGACTAATTTCTCCCGTGTTATCATCCAAAGTTAATTTCAAACTTGAAAAATGTACTTCATTTGAATGTAATAATTATGTTGTTTGTGGAAGCGCCAGTGAGTGAATTATAGTGTCCGTCCAAAAAAAAATATTACTTATAGTAAAAACCACCCTGGAATGATGGGTTAGTAGACTAAAAGCTTTAGGAATCCAAACTATATCAAGATTGATGGAAAACAAGTGACATTAGACCTTTTTAGAGAGATTTAGAAAAATAAACCCACTTCTGGGGTAATTTGGGCTGATTAGCCATATCTCTGGCCCCCCTCGGTCGATTTTGATGATTGACACCTTTTCTTGAACTTTTAGAGCCAATACAATCGAGGGGGAGTTCCTAAAGCCACCTACACGTTACCATTGAGGAATGAGAGTGATGCGCACGCAGCTTGCACAAACCGAAAGCTATGTTACGCTCTGAAAACTGAAAACTACACTGTAAAACCTGACAAGTTAATAGAACTCAAAAGTTATTTTGAAACTGATTACATCGACGTTTTTGAGTAGTACTTATACCTTAACTGAAATGTGTTAAGCTAAAGTATAATCTTATCAATTGAGTTCTATTTAGTAGTAATTTTCAAGTGACACAAACATATCGTTTTTAAGTGAAAGAAACATTTTATATTACGTTTTTTTTAACTAAGAATTTGTGTTAACACTGTACATATAAAGATACAAGTATTGTTGACTTAAAAATGTTCATATCTTTTCAACTAGCTATTTTGTTAGCACAGTACATATGAAAATCAAATATATTTAGCTTGAATATTTGTATTATCTCTCTCACAACTTGGTATTTTCTTTGACTTTAGTGTCCCTTTCTGTTTTGTCACTTTCTCTCGCCCACCCTTGCTGAAAAAGGAAAACTTAACTTGTTTTAAACCTCAATAAATATTTTATAGCATTTGACAAAACACTTTGTCATTTTTCTCCAAAATAAGTAAATGTCAACTTGATTGTCAAACTTCTGTTTGTACGATACAGACAGGGACATCGAGATACTGTTTCTCACAATCCAGAGGAATAAAAAATATATATATATGTTTACATAGATACACACGTGTGCACCCACTTTTATATACAGAATGAAACATAAACACATCTCTACATATGCACACATTAAGAGGCATCAATAAAAAGCACACCAGTCGCTATATACAACATAACAGTCACTTCTAAACGAATGAGGAAGAATATATTTCAACAGTAACAATATGTACAGTAGTGTAAGTGTCTGTCCTTAGCAGCTGTCTGGTGCAGTTATACAGTATAAGTGTCATTTTTCAAAGATAGTAATTATAATATGTGTGTGTGTGTGTGTGTGTGTGTGTGTGTGTGCAGGGGGTGATCTACCAAGTTCGAATGATTTGCTCAAGTGACATTTATACATAGCCATCTGTCGTGGCTTCCTTCCTTTTCTTTCCATCAAGCCACTAGACGCCTTAAACAGACAGTTCTAACTCGTTTCTTTCCTTTAAATTACTCACAGTTTGAAGTGTTGCTTGGCCTCCGATGGTTTAGATGATGTTGCGATGTGTTTGCTCAAAATAAAATAACAAACTTTTGCACATGCAACAAAGAAAATAGGCCTTTACAATATTCAAAAGAAATAGGCAAAACTCAAATAAAATAATAAACAACTTAGGTATTCTTTCTTTCTTGATAATGCTTATAACTTCACAACTTAAAGGGTACTTGTACGATTTGTAAGTACGTGTACGGTTAAAAACTGTTCCTCGACTGCGTCTCTCAACAGGTTGCCCATCACTGTGGCTTTAGCCCAGGCGCCGTGGGAATTGTAGTCCTTTATAGTGCGTTGACTACAGACGTCACAATTAGGTGGCCTTTCTTATAAAATCTAAATTCTGGCTCTAACACTGTGACTTTGAAGATTGTTTAGAAGCACTGCAGGAAGTGACTCACCAGTGTGTGTCTTCATGTGTTCGTCAAAGTACTGCTTCATGTTGAAGTCCTTTCCACACCACTGGCACATGAACTGCTTGTGTCCGATGTGGATGCTCATGTGGGAGCGCAGCTGGTATTTGTACTGGAAGCGCTCGCTGCAGTTCTGAAATCAAACCCAATTAACACTTTTTACACAAAGTCAGAAATGGTCCCAGAAATGGTAATCATATTGAATTCAAATCCTAGCTGTGAGATGTATTTATGTAAAGCACATTGAAACATTTCATCCTGGTTCTCTACCACTCCCAGATTCCTTGACCTTAGTATTTCACAAGAGACGGCCATAAAGAGCCTCATTTCATTTACATCCCAGACACCAATCATTTCAGGAATTTCACACTGGTGGACGTCTCGGTCCGAGTGAAACTCCTCATGTGAGTTAAGTGGATATTAAAGGAGCTCAAACCTCACACTTGAAGGGTTTCTCTCCTGAGTGCTGCAGAGAGTGAACCTTCAGGGACATGCTGCGCTTGAACGACTTCCCGCACGTCTCACAGGTGAACGGCATGTCCTTCGTATGGGCTGAACACACACACACACACACACACACACACACACACACACACACACACACACACACACACACACACACACACAGCACTCTAGGTTAATGGGATTCAATAGTGAGCCACTCAATAGCACAAATAAGCAAACCCTAAAATAGCACTTAAACAACAACACTGGGGCTTTTTCATTGGCTAATTACACCAAGGGTATTGGATGTGTCTCGTCTGGTAAAAAAATCTATTGCCTTTGATTTCCTTTGATCAAGTCAGTCGGTCAATAGGGAGGATAAACAGGACGTATATAAACTTATAGAGATACAATGACGCAGTGGTGGAAAGTAGCAAAGTACTATTTTGACGTACTTGTACTTCAAAATACTACTTCTACTCTACTACATTAAAGTGGATCTATCATGCTATATTTGAATAATATAGTGTAGGACCATACCTATATAAGGCATATTTATACTTTTCATTTTTCAAAATACCAAACAGATCATGCATTTTAGCCATTCCTCATTTCGCTCAATTTAACACTGTCTTTGCATCATGGGCTGATTCTGTGAGAACAGCACCATCTACAGGCCTGGCATATGTACTACAGCGTCTCCAGCGCTTTCCAACGGCAATGTCCGTGGCTGTCTCCTCCTGATTGGTGGAGTTGGCTCAATAGCCGTAGCGCCACTTCTGTGACGTCATAGAAGTGTTCAAATCTGGATCAGTCTGTATCAGATCCGTTGCAGCCCCTTTTTAAGAGATTTGGGTATGGAGGAAAATAGAGAGGGTTGTGTTTTCTGACACTTGGTGAGTTCCCTGGAACACCGGGGACACATGTTCATGTATACAAGACGTACAAAATTGCATTTTGCATGATCGGTCACCTTTAAGGAAGCCGATATTGTACGAAAATAAGATGCCTATCTCCCAAAAAAGTGGAAGAGGAAAGCAACACCCAAAACAAATCTCTGCACAACAATCAGTGGAAGAGGAAGCCTGGAGGAACAAACAGGAACAAAGCGACCAATCAGGACGGCTGCCACTCACCGACCATGTGCTTCCTGACGTGAGCCATGGTGTAGAACTTCTTCTCGCAGATCTCACAGGAGAACTTCTTCTCGGCGTAGCCATGTACGATCTTGTTGTGCTCGTGTAACGACCACAGCTTCTTGAAGGCCTTGCCACATGTTACACACTATGGGGAACAAAAGAGGCAAAAGTTATTATTGGAGCTTTTTTGAGGATCTAGTGCAGGTGCGTGAAATTGCAAAGACACTTGAGCGTGCACTGTGCTGAAAAATTAGAGTCAGTAGATTAAAGCAGCAAATGATCTCTAAAAGCTCAGCAGGAGTGTAGAGTGGAGGTACTCAACACATTATCATTTATTATTACTGACTGCCAGTTGACAGAGCTACTGACTCTGATCGGTGTTAATACACTTGCATGATTGCAGCTGTGCATGTACTTATTAAGAGCTGAATAACACTTTAAAGCTTTGACTGCTATTATAACAAAGGGCATAGGGTTCCGTCTGAAGTGTGGAACAACAATGCATAATTGGGCACAGTGCCTTCCATAATAATGAAAGCAACATAATTAGACAAGCTGTGTTAATTTCTGTATATTTTACGCAGTAACAAACTGAAAATCATGTTGGTTTCACTAATATAGACTTTACTCTCGAGTAGATGATGTTGGATTTGCATTTTGATCCATAATGTTGATCGTATCATTAAACACAGCAGATTTGTACTAAATAAGGGATACAAATGTAAATAAATAAGCTAAACAGTTCACACAGTATAGTGGAAATAATGGATAAGGACACTGTCTGTAAACAATTGGATGGTGCAACTAAGCTAGTACGCTACGATAGCATCCTATATTTATCTGACTACATCAAAAGTTAGAATTGTAAACTCTACAAAGTGTCAAACTATCCAAAATGTAATTCAACATGACAAAATGTTAATGGGTTTAGATGGACTACATGAGCAAATCCACCTATTCATTGATTTGGCTGTGAATTCTGTTGCTGGTGGGAGACCCATGGGAGACCTAAACTAGGAAAAAGTGAGATGTCCTTCAACCAATGAACTGCTGAGTCCTACCTGGATGCTCTTCTCACAGTCGGTCTGTTGGTGCAGCAGCAGCTCGCTCTCCAGCAGGAAGCGTTTCCCGCAGTTGTTGCAGATCTGCATGCGGTTGTGAGTGACGTTCATGTGTTTCTCCAGGTACCAGCGGTTGTTGAAGACGCGAGGGCATTTCTTACAGGGGAAGTGTTGCTTCTCCTCCAGCCTCACCTTCTGGCCCGGCCCGTCTGGATCCAGCATCCTCTTCCCTGGCCTCTGATTGGCCAGCGTTGCCTCAGTGAGAGTCTGCCTCATGGAGGTGGTTGTACAGGAAATGGCGAAGGCTCTGGTTCCCCGGCGAGGTCGATCCATCAGGGCCGGCGGCTCCAAACCTGGAATGTTTAGAGTATTCTCCTCCTCTTCCTCATCCTCCTCCTCTTCTTCCTCCTCGCTGCTCTGCCCCATCATCTCCCCCCTCCTCAGGTCATCGTCTTCCTCTTCTCCAACGGTGTCGTCGTTCTCCGCCTCGCTCTCCTCTTCTGAATCTCTCTCGTCGTGGCAGCAACTAAACATGGCGCCGGCCTCAATGATGTTTGCTGATTTGCTCTCGGGGCCCTTTGACACGTTGAGGGTCTGGTTGTTGAGGTTGACTTCAACAATGATCTGGTCTCTGTTGAAGGAGGCGTGGCTGTCTGGGCTCTTCGACTCCTCTCCATTGCTCTCCACCTTCGTCTTGCCCGCCTCCTCCACCCTCACAGAGAAGCTGCCCTCCCTCTTATACCCCAGCTCTGCCTCCTGTTTGATATCCGTGTACAGCAGGTTGGAGGGCGTCGCTACACCAGCTCCTTCCTGATTGGCCATGTCTGCGCAGGTGGTCCTCAGCGAGTGGCTGCTGATGAGGTCGCGACAGGAGGCCGCGATGTCGCTCATCTGCAGCAGGGCGGCGGCGTTGAGCACGTCGCGGACACTGCGGCTGCTCACCAGCAGCTTGGAGGTGTAGATGAAGTTCAGGATCTGCTGCAGGCCCTGGGAGGTCAGGGCGTCCAGAGACAGGTCCACCCGCCGCAGCTGCTTGCTCTGCGCAAACAGGGAGTGGAAGAAAGGGCTGTAGGCCGCCAGGACCCCCTTATGGGCCGGGAAGGTGCTGTGCTGACGAACCAGAACGATGTCGACGTCACACAGGTCGGGCTGGAAGAGGCGCTGCTCGTTCAGCCTGTCCATCAAACAGGTGAAGTGCAGAGCCACATCCTCCACCAGGGAGAACTCAGCAGAGGGGAAGTCTGTGGTTTTCTCCACTATGAGCTGCAGATGACGGAGGGAGAAGGACAGAGAAAAGGTTAAGACATTTAGCAATATGATCAGCTAAAGTTTCAGATAGGAAGCCATTAGTACAAGAAACATTTCCTTTTATCATATCACTTCATTGTCTCCTTTCACAAAACCTGGCTGCAACCCAAATACCCCTAGTGGAATAATACAGTATGATGCAACTAGATATTTTCTGCACTTGCATTAGAATTATTATGTTATTCTAATGTTAAGGATATAGTTTTGCAAGTTGTAATTAATAAAGTTGTCTAAACAAACGTTCTTGATAAGTTGTTATTTGGTTATGACAAAAGACTACCAATGTTCAAACGAGAAAAGGATCCATCATTGCCCGAAGAGGCTTTGCAACCTGTGTTGATTTGACCTCAAAGTAGAGACCTGAATATCACTGATATCAATTCTAAATAAATACATCCTAAAGCCGTTCTCATTTGATTTTCAGAATGTTATTGCACTGCACAGTCACATGCAGGCCGCACGACACGAGAAAAATCAAAAGGTGTAACACTCAGCACTCTGTGCAAGGTCCTCAACTTCCCAAGGTGGGTTTAATTTAGCACAGGAAGGGCAGGGTTTCGATCCAGACGGGATGTAAGTGGGGACAGAGCACACACACACAAACACACACACAAACACACACACACACACACATGCATACGTAATGTGCCCTCATGCACGAGCAACACAAATGCACACACAACAAACACAAACACAGTGTCTGGTCTGTGCCAGGACTGACTTGTCTGAGCATTGGTATTCATTGCCGTCCCCCCCACCCATTAGCTGGCTCCCTCCACACACCCATTAACTACACTGTCCCCGAGGAGCTGGGAATTATGCACAAGACAAAACACATCCGAAGAAATAATTAGGAAAACGATGCTGAATAAATACTAACTAACCCTGAAAACAATTAATGGAGTTTATAATTCGAGGCGTCTCCTGGAGGCAACACAGGACGAGTGCTAATATAAACCTTGCTTTGGCTGGAGAGGATGAAGCTGTGAGCCATGATTACATTCTCTACATAACTTATTCGTCAGTGTTTACAGTAACATGGGAAGGACAAGACATGTGCAATAAAAAAGGCAAGATATTATTCATTTTAGGACGATTATGGCACAACAAAGAGTGTTAGTTGTTCTTCTCTCTTTCCCTGCTGCCCAATTCCCAAATCAAGGAAAATTCATTGTTACAGCTGGGAAATGGATTCACGTCTTGGCCTAACCTTGAAAATCTAGCCTGTTTGAAGAATTCAATTATGTAGATGTTAGATTTATTCATAGTTTTGAGCTGATAAATTGGAATGTGAGCAGGAGAAGAGATCAGGTTATCTCTCCCCGTGCTACATGCGTCGCCCAAGGGCAAAACACTGCAGCCTTAATCAGATCATCTGCGTCTGGAGATATAAATAAGACAACGCTGTCAAAAGCTTAAATTCTATCAAATGAATAGCATTATCATACTCAAACATCAATAGCTGTGTTATTCATTTATTTAGACAAAATTACTTTAAATAGTAGATTAAGTTCATATTTGTCAGGTGGATACATTAAAAGCGAGCCAGAGACAGAATTGTCGAGCTAACGTTAGCTACAGTTTGGCTAACGAAATTAGTTTCATCTAGTAACTAGAAGCCTGTTTTGTTTAATTTCGTGATATCTAACTTAAAAGAAATACTACAAATGTTGAGTGATAATCAAATCTGCCACAGTTATGATTGTAAACGGAATAAAAACAGAAACAAACTGTAGCTAGGAGCAGGGCTAACTGTTGATAATGATGTTAGCCAAGTAGCTTAGCCTAGCATAGCTGTTTATCTGTCGGAAGCTAGCAAGCTAAAAACCAAAATAGCAGCGCTGTTTTATTTTAAAGCAAAGTACAAGTACCTACATGATTTACTTAAGTACAGTTCTTGAGTAAATTACATTACACCGGTGCTTTTACGTGGTCAAAATCTTCAGTCACATGCGTATTAAACAATAAGCTGAAGTTGAACATATTTTACCTACTGGGTGATTCTCTGATTCGGGTGCCTTTTGGGTCTTTACATTTTTGAAAAATGAAACTACATTTTTTGCATTTTTGATCATAACATCTGGTAGTGGACTACTTCAAACTTTGAGAAAACAAATGTTCCCAACTCAGGCACAAAGTATATATAATTACTAGGAATTTCCTTGAAAAAATGTGACGGGGTTGAAGTTTTTGGCAAAAAGTAGCCATGAGACCTTGTTTAGCTAAGACAGCACCACATGGAATTTAAGGACATCATACAATTGTAATATTTTGCAAAACTATTGTTTAATTAAATAAAAGACACTGACACTTATCAATTATCCATTATTTTAATAGGGGGGTAAAATGTATAGCGTGACGGGGTTGAAACAAACTGGGAGATGAGTGTCAATAGTGCAATTTCATAGATAATTCATGCATTTTTCAGATTTTTTTTCTCAGTTAAAGCACACACACATTATGATTATATTAGCATCAAAATGTTGGTATAATTGGCAATTGTTATTTGTTAAATATTCAATGAATATGTGATGATGCTCAGTGAGGACATGCACAATTGTGTGTTGTCTACAAAGACAACTAATTATTATAAAACAAAAACTAAATATATATATTTAGTTTTACATTGTAATGCAAAACACCCCGTTCCTTTAATTCAGTGCTTTACAAATACATGTTGTAGTTTCCTTTCATTTAAAATCTTTGAAGTCATTTCAATCATTCAATCACTGCTTTATTTTCATGCTTTAAACTACATAATCAAATAGTTGCAGTTTCCATGCCTCATCTGTCACAATATGCAATAAAGCTCAAGCTATCCAGTCACATTTCATCACATTCAGTACTGCAGCCAAACAAGTAGCCTACTTTGCAATTAAACTCTGGATCCAACTGGCTCCATCTTTGTCTGTCATTCCTTCAACTCTCCCCCCCCCCCCCCCTCTCCTCTCTCCCAAATGTCAGGCAGGAGAGCTTGTTTGCTGTCATTACAGACGGAGCGCGGCCACCTTTAACCAGCCCCCCCTCTCCTCCCAAATGTCAGGCAGAGAGAGCTTGTTTGCTGTCATTAGACGGAGCGCCACCTTTAACCAGCCTCTCAGTCAGATGTCTCCCAATACATTATTCATATTTGGCCTGACCCGTGACAAACACGCAGCGGGGGGATTACTGACAAGAGGTGTCATTTAAACAGGCTTCAATCAAAGCTCTCTATCCACACAGCATTTAATCTGCCAAGCACAACATGTGAGGCGATCCTCTTCTAATGTGGAGGACCTGTTGCACACTGAAACTGTTTTATAATCTTATTTGTTGGATTGTTGTAGAATTTCGAAGAAGGCAATCGTCTATTGAGAAAATCTTCCATTGTGTGTTGGATAGAGATACTCTGTAGATATCTTTAACTCTCAATACGTTTACATACTATATTCTACAGTTTTCATGTATATATTTACTCTTTTAGTTTGTTTATTTTACATTTAATTTAATATATAAAGTCAATCTAATCTAAATTATTCTACTTGGCCCTGTAAAACATTGATTAACTGGTGGTCACTCGAGAGTGTCAGACATCATATTTGAACAACTTTGGAGGGCAGACGCATTTTGGGAAGATAATGACACAACAAAAACATGTCTGATGGCAATGCTTTCATTCAAACTCGAGGTTTCAAACTTGGAAACTAGTTTAGCACTAATCCAGTTTTGATGGATGATGCACAGGATTATTGCTCAGACCAAGCTACTTCATTAGTTTTGCTAATTACCTCTGTTGAATAGCCGTTAGCTTGAGTTATCATGAATGTGTCAATCAAAGCTTGTGATATAACAGTAAGTGGAGAATCCTAAGCCATGTCGCTTGTTGGCAGAAGCTTGTCTCCTGGACCCGAGCCAGACAGATACGAGTGTGAGAATAAAAATCTCTCTTTCTAATTTGACTTTCACTGGTGAGAATGCCCTTTTCCCTCCAGCACCTGCACAGGACGGCCCGTGTGGATTTACTGCTCTGTAAACTCTCCATCACTGGGGATGTGGTGTGACCTCCACACAGCTGCCATTAAAAAAGTTCTCGTCTGCTCACTGAGATGTAGTGTGACGCCATGTTCACCATTACAAGTGAAAGTGCTGCTAAATGGAAATACAGTATATAGTTATTGAGTCAATGTACCTAATATCTAATTTCCACTACTGGCACATGTAAATCAATGCTTTTGGTTAAAACAAAGCTATAATTTCCCTACAATGTAATCCTGCAAATATTTTTCACATAGGTAAAAGCAGATTTATGAGCAGGGAACTAGAAAACATCTATCATGAGTGTGTTGTTTGCTTGTTGTGGTGAGCAGGCAGAGCCATTAGCAGGAGCCAATGACAGAGCCCACACACACACACACACATCAATAGTGCAATGGAGGGCAGGTTGTATTCAGGCAGCACAGAGTCCCGGGGGGGGAAACACTGCGGGGGTTCAATCTTTCTGTGCCGCCTGCCAACAGTCTCAGACTGAACTCAGTGTCCTCTCACTTCACCTTCTTTATCTTTCTAAACAAACGTCTGTGGGAGATATGGCAACAATCAATACCACTATAGTGCACTGAATCTCAAATATCAATATATCTGGTATAACTAACTACAGGAAAGGGAAAACCCCCCAAAAGCATAATAAGGCCCCTTTAAGACAGCAATCCCATGATGCCTCGTTCCCTCTTGTCACTCAGCGGGAAGTTTAGGTATTTTGGATCTGCCCCTTCCGCCCATGGAGCCCTTCAACCTACAGTAAAGAGCACACTCAGCAGAGAGGGGCTCCTGCAGAGGGGCCAGACGTGACTGACACCCGGAGGAAGGAGAGTGGGCACCGCGTCAGGCCTCATCTCGCTCACTGGCATGGAGATGGGAGAACACACACACACACACACAGATCCCTGAGTCATCAGCAGACGAGAGCAAAGCATGACGGGCCTGAATACAAGCTACACACAGAGATCATGCAGTTTGGCCTCAGAGTAACATCAGAGGGCTTTTTACGTGGTGGGATCACGTGTAAGCACAAACAAAAAAGAACGGCACAAGGGCACGTCGTTTCTGGCATAGTCAAATCAGACAGCCATTAAAAAGTCATCAGGGTAATAATGACTGACTCTGTGTCCTCTGAGCATAGCAGGCCTTCCTGCTGCTGACACCAGAGGAAACACAGGTGAGGTCTCAGAGAAGCTGAGCCAGAGCAGTAAGCCCTGATTTCCTGGGAATATGTGGTCTATGATACAGGAAAGGAAGCTCAAGGTCTCACGGGTCCCCCGGGTAAGAGACTCCATTCACTGTTGAGTGATTTTCAACATTGTTGTTGGAGAGAAACATCTAGATGACAGAGAAGCAAAATAACCGAAAACGACACAAAACTGCTACAATCGAACCCAAAATGACTCGAATCTGATGTGAAACGACCAAAGGGAAAGAATAAAAATCACTACAAAGACAGGCAGAAACACAGAAAAAGAGGCAACCCTGACAAAAAAAGGACCAAAAAGAGAAGCAATACTACTACTTGGGAGACTCAATACAAACTAGATGTGAAAGTACTACAGAGGAAAGCTAAACCACCGAAAAAAGATGCATAATAACCAATTTGAGAGTCAAAAAAGGCAAACTGACTTACAAAGACAGGCAGAACGATTACAAGAAGATGCAAAAATGACTGAAAAGTTTGGAAACAGGACTGCAGAAACAAAAACACAACAAAAAACAGGCTCAATGAAGATGCAAAAGAAACCCACGAAGACAGGAAACTGATGCCAAACAACCAAAGGAAAGGAAAAATCAATAGAGATACAGCCAAAACAATAACATGACTACAAGCTGAAGAAACAGGTACAAAACAACAACAACAACAAAAGGAGAGAAAAGGAGCACAAAAAGATGAATGGTGAAAAATGAATACAAAGACACTGGACAAGCTCAAGTGACCACATAGACACGAAGCCACCAGTGTTTTAGCCATATAACAGGGGTGGGGGGCTTTTGCCATTCTCTCATAATCCGTCTAGTGGAAGATTTGTCCTCTGTCTGCAGTCTGCACTCCCTCCTCTCCAAATCCAATCAGCACAGAGACCCAGCACTGACCTTGAGGTAGAGGAAGCACATACAGTATCTGAGGCACGAGCTCTCCCACCCTCACATCTGCAACCCTGACCCCCCCC
>NW_011336773.1:70253-71007 GCF_000735185.1 Notothenia coriiceps | reverse complement strand
CCCCGCACGCGCACCTGCATCACAATCATGCGTTGGTGCCCACGTCAGTAAACAGAAACATGGCGTGCGATGACACTGCTGATGCACGCAGAGGGAGGATCTAATCTAAATGTTCTCGGTACCCCCTCATCAGACATGTTGCACTCAGGTCTCACTTTAAACAAGCCCTGTGGTGATCATTACAGCGCTATGATAAAAAATGCTAATAAAAATCAATGACTGAAGGCGGGAGCCATGGCAGCGGGTGGCGAGAGCTGAGGTCACACACACCAGGGTCAAATGCACAGACACATTAAAAAGTTGAGTTTAATACATAGTCCTCCTTTGATATTTAAAGAGTCCTCTCCTGCTGATGTTCAGGTGTATATCAGTATGTAGTGTCTCTACTTTAAAGAGTCCTCTCCTGCTGATGTTCAGGTGTATATCAGTATGTAGTGTCTCTACTTTAAAGAGTCCTCTCCTGCTGATGTTCAGGTGTATATCAGTATGTAGTGTCTCTACTTTAAAGAGTCCTCTCCTGCTGATGTTCAGGTGTATATCAGTATGTAGTGTCTCTACTTTAAAGAGTCCTCTCCTGCTGATGTTCAGGTGTATATCAGTATGTAGTGTCTCTACTTTAAAGAGTCCTCTCCTGCTGATGTTCAGGTGTATATCAGTATGTAGTGTCTCTACTTTAAAGAGTCCTCTCCTGCTGATGTTCAGGTGTATATCAGTATGTAGTGTCTCTACTTTAAAGAGTCCTCTCCTGCTGATG
>NW_011336773.1:69949-70224 GCF_000735185.1 Notothenia coriiceps | reverse complement strand
TGTATATCAGTATGTAGTGTCTCTACTTTAAAGAGTCCTCTCCGTCTGATGTTCAGGTGTATATCAGTATGTAGTGTCTCTACTTTAAAGAGTCCTCTCCTGCTGATGTTCAGGAGTATATCAGTATGTAGAGTCTCTACTTTAAAGAGTCCTCTCCTGCTGATGTTCAGGTGTATATCAGTATGTAGTGTCTCTACTTTAAAGAGTCCTCTCCTGCTGATGTTCAGGTGTATATCAGTGTGTAGTGTCTCTACTTTAAAGAGCCTCTCCTGCTG
>NW_011336773.1:61194-69092 GCF_000735185.1 Notothenia coriiceps | reverse complement strand
GTGTGTGTGTGTGTGTGTGTGTGTGTGTGTGTGTGTGTGTGTGTGTGTGTGTGTGTAGTTGATATGTTTGATAGAAGGTCAGAGAGGACAAAGAGGAAAACGAGGTAGAGGAGGAGCGTCGCCTTTCTTTAGCCACAGCCAATCAATGCAGGACAGAGAAATTATGAATATGAGCTTAAAATAATAGTTTCACATTTTTGGAGAGTGTGTTCATTGGCTTCATGGTAAACAGTTGGACAAAATAAAACATTTGAATGTACAGCAACTGGTTAGCTAAGCATAGCTTTTTAATAATACTAGTGCACTGGCTCGGAGCAGTGGACTAGTGCGTTGGTGTTCGGATCAGGGGGTCACAGGTTCAAACCCCACTGCAGTCAGCATGTCGTTGTGTCCCTGAGACACTTCACCCCAAATTGCTCCTGTGGGGATTGCCCACAGTATTGAGTATGTAAGTCGCTTTGGATAAAAGTAACATGTAATGTAATGTAATGTACAGGGACGCGGGAAGGGGGGGTGCTGAGGGGGCTGCAGCACCCCCATCTGTTGGCGGAGAATTGTAATTGCAATTCCAGAAAGTTCACTAAACAAATCAATACAACAGTTTTATTTTGAGTTACTATTTTTGAGTAAGCATTTTATTGTAAGCAGTCTATAAAAAGCTTCACTATATAAGAGAAAGTGATAATGTGGTGTGCTTCTTCTGTTGCTCTGCTATAGAAAAGAAGCTTGGTGCAGACAAGATCAGGGATGGGAGTTTTGTGAAAGCAGGATTTAAGAACTGGTGAAAGGCAGGGGAAACATTTAGGCAGCATGAGAAGTCCCATCAACACACAGGCAGTCAACAAACTGGCAGCATTAAAACGAACACCGATGAATGCACTGCTCTCACAAGCTGTTGCTAAAGACCAAATTACTGCATTTAATATGATGTTATTATACAGGACCNGAGAAACCCGCTGCATGTCAAAAACGGAAAGCCAAAGTTCAGTGAGCCTCTGAGAGTGACCCAGCAGAAAGGACCTCACAGTTACACGCTGCATGGAAACACCTGCGATGCTTCACACCTGCCGGTGCATCCAGAAACATTCACTCCTCCATCAGAAGAAGTGAGGCCTGCTGAGCCAGCCACAGTGCATGGTGCTCAAAGCNTCTTTTTTAAGAAAAAATCTTCAAAAACTCAGAGTCCGACTGACAGTTTAAACATTGTCACAGGATAAGTACCTGTCAGCCAATAAAACAGATGTTTATAATAAACATCTGTTTTATTGGCTGACAGGTACTTATCCTGTGACAATGTTTAAACTGTCAGTCGGACTCTGAGTTTTTGAAGATTTTTTCTTAAAAAAGACGACAAATCTCAAGTGGTGGCTCACACAACCACCCCAGAGCCACCACTTGCGCCAGGTAAACAAGGTATGTAAATGTCTGTAAACTTCCAAGTTATGCGAACATGTAAGCAAAGCATAAATTACAGCTACGTTGACGTTACTTTGAATCGCGGGGGTAAGCTAAACCGTTAGCAAGTAGCTATAGCTAGCCAGAGACATTAAATAAACACTTTGTCATACAATCTAAATGTTATATAAAGCTCTCTGGGAAATGTTGACTTACTGTTCGACATGAAGCTCGAAGAGCCTTACAGTACACAGTTGATCCTGAGTCCTGTCAAAGTGTTTCACGGTTAGCTTAGCTAAGCATCAATTTAGCACTCAAATATATGGATGTTATGTGACAGTATTTCTGAGAAAAAGTCTGCTGTAATTGTGGCATGCCACTGCTTTACGTGTCGACCACATGTTTGAACGTATTTGCAGCAGTAAATGTGGCTTTTTGGCCACTGACGTTGCCATAACAACACCTGAATTTAAATGTGCAACCTCTTTTGTGACAGATTTTTGCATGAAATTATAATTCTTCTGAATGATATTCCGAATGACAGCTAGTTTCTATGTGAACATTAAGAGATGGACAGCCATAGAGAATACATGAAAAAAAGTTATGAAATACTATATGACAAAACAAGAATAGAGTTTAAAAGGAGAGTGATTTGTAAAATATAAGAAAAAGAAAATCTGCTTACAGTTCTGTTTCATATGGGTGTTGAGAGATGTATCCATAGATCTCTTAATTTTGCTCTCAAAGTGCACCAGATTGATGCTTTTAACTTCAATATTTCAAAAAGAAAAATCTTCCCCCACCCCCTCCCACCGCACTCACGCCGCAACCCCGACTGACTTCCCGCTTCCCTGGTAATGTAGGAGCAGTCACTTCCTTGATATATCGTCAGACACACCTGTAAAATAGTTAATAGTTTATGTATGGATACTTGCTTTATACTATGCTTTAGTGACACTGGTGGGCATATTTGGTTGCCTTCGAACTAAGCTAAGCCCTGGCTTCATGCTAAACTAAGCTAAGTGGCTCATCGGATATTTATGAGAGAAAATCCCTAATGTCCGAGTGCAATTGAATGCAGCATAAAACGCGAGCCTTGTAATCCCTTCCCCGGCCCTGGCGCGAGCGAGGAAATGTGATTGGCGGCGATTTCATTTGAACGGGACGGCGCATTCGGACCCAAGTACACGGAAGGAAGGAGGTATTTGCGGTCTACAATGACAGAGAAGAGACTGTCAAGTTTGGCTGTACTCAGCATTGAATCAAAACACACTAAAGCCTTAGATCTTAATAAGTTTGTGAGGCGTTTTGCTGAACAAGATGGTAATCGCGGCATTCAGCTGTAATAGGCATGCCAACTTGATGCTCTGCTCACGGATGACTCGATGAGCATAACAAACTGTTAAGATGATGACCTTACGTGTGTGTGTAAATATTTTTTTTTCTTTGTGGGGGTCAATAATAATAATAATAATAATAGCAATAATAATTGGGAGGGGGGGCGCGGCTGATATTCTCTGAGGTGAGGCTCACTTTCCCACACTTTGAAAACCCCTGCAGGCCTCACGCTAAGCTAACCAACCACCAGCTGTAGCTTCATATTAAGTCTACAAAGAGATCAATGTTCTTATCAAACTGTCTGCAAAGAAACCAAATAAGTATTTTTAAAACACTACAGATTAAATAGTATTTCAATTAATATGTTATTTGTTTTCGTGTTTCTAAGTTGTTCTTTGTATTTTCTTTCTACAACAACAGCATGGCAACTCACTCCCGTCTTCCATAGTCTCTCTTTCTGGATTCAGCTAATAGCTTTAAGAACACGTTTATAAATGTCTGTCAATGGAAAGCTAATAGAAATCCTCATTTAAGGTGTACATAGGAAAAGAAAGCCTGTTTGACTCTCCGAAGTGAAGTGCCATACGGGATAGATTAAAGTAACTGCTTTTCCCAGGCTGCCACTGCTGAGAAAAACAATAAAAATGTGAATGTATACCAAGAGTAAAATCCACCCCGTCGGACAAACTTGTGCCAAATCAACAAACAAGAACAAAAGCCACCTTACATAAGCCATGTGAGTTTGACCTTGCTCTATGCAGCCTTGTCCACTGTTTTAATATCAGGGGCATAAATAAGCAGCACCTACAGTATGCTCCGAGTTTCCACGGAGAGCTGGAGTTTGTTGCCAGGGCTCGGGAATGGCTGCACTTGTCACAAGGACTAAAGACCGTTTCCTCGCTCAGCACCCAGAGACAGTGACGCCTCGAAGTCAAGGGTGGGCAGGAATGCTCTGAATAGGCAGTTACGTAAAACTCACAGCACCCTGCGAGGAGAGAGAAGGAGCTACTCAGGACCTGACAACGCTGAGATTAAATTCAGTCAGGTGGCCCACAGAAAAAAAAGCGCTTCGAACACTTAAAAGTTGGCAGAGAAACGGGTTTATATTTGTGCAAATCCATCGTATTTGGAGAAACACAAACATTCGAATAAAGGGTAGGCGGATTATGATTCAATGGATCTTGTAGCATGTTAAAGGCAATCCAGCACACAGATTAAAAGAGATCAAGAAACTACTACAACTATTCCATGTCTCTTTTTGTCATTTTCAAACTAGTCATGCACTTTTTGTCATGTTTTTGTGATCCCTTGTCATCTCTTTGACATTTGCGTCTATTTTAACTTGTGTTGTGTCTCTACCTCGACGTTAGTGTTTTTTATTCACTTGCCTATGTAAATGTCTCTTTATACCGAGGGCTCTGGTCCAGGCTTGGGGCCCCTAAACCCCTTTGCCTGTTCAGTAATCCATCCACAAATAAGAGAGGTTATGTGAGGCTAATGATAAAAACAAAATTAGCACACACTAATCAGCTTTTCATGTCAACAAACAGAAATTAACGGGGGCACAAACACTCAAAAGATACAGTATCTCAGATCACCGGCGCATTACACTTCGCAGATTACTCTCCGATAGACTAAAAAACCTCTCTCCTTCTCTCTTTGCAGCACCAGAAGCCACCCAGCTAGCACCAGATCTGACCCCGCTGACCCTGACCCAGATATTAACCCAAGCCTCCAGATGTGAACGCGCACTGGGATTACTCCACCACTGCATCAGGCTCCACATGCTTTCCTAATGAGGCATCCTAATATGACCCTGGAGACAGAGCGCACTGTCTGCCTCTCCATTCCCATAAGTCTGTCTGTGCTCGGCTATCTTCCTATCATGTAAGGGGAATCAAAACATGGGGGAAATGCTCTGTACCAGAGGATACCAACATATCCCTTTTGTGCATAAAACTGCTTGTGAATATCAAACTTTGTGCAATACACTGTATTTTTCTTTAAATCTGTAAACGTTACCACCCACTTCAATATGTTTACATGGTCACTTTTTTAAATATATTTTGCCACTATTTTACCATGGTGTACTTATCGGTTTTTACTTATTGTGTTGTTGTTTTTTTATGAATAAAGTGTGCATACTTTGTTTGTATAATATGTCCACTCTCCATGTTGTAATACTGTACTTTTCCCTGATGTGGGACAAATAGAGCATTCCTGATCCAGTAAAACAGTTCTGCTTTGACTGTCAGACTGGAATCTGAATTTCATTGTACTAGGACACTTCAAACAAGCTGATAGCACCTCTACCTGAGGGTCACCTGTAACAAATGAAGTTATTACGACATGAAGAGTGAGATCTCCTCCTCCATATGATTAGAGGGATCTCTAATGTATGCATGCATGTCAAACTTGTCCTGCTCTAAAGGACTTTCTCTCATCCCGTCTACATTTGCACCAGTCACGACCTGAGCCCTTTTTTTGTGTGCAGGAGCGCCGTGATATGAAAGAATTTAACTCCTTCTCTGCATCAATGTGGCTATTGTAGCTATTGCATTCTTCCAAGCAGCTTCAATTTCCAACTTGTGCCATGTCTGCAAGTTACAAACTTTACACAGAGATACACGGTGTGCCTGCTGCAAACACACAAGGAGGCACAAAGTGTGGCAAGTTTTCATCGGCCTGCTAAGTAGCTGAAATGTGCAAGAGATCAAAGCGGGACACAGAAAAATAAACAAAAATGCAGCGCTCTCCTGTGAAGCCTACCATTTTGATCCAGCGTTTCGAGGCTCAAAGGAGTCCCAGAATAACTCCTTCCGCAGCAGTTTCCCCTCCGCCATGAAAAGGACCGTGCAATTGTCACATTTCTTCAGTTTTTGCTCTTATCCTCAATCCTGTTTCCCCCCGTGCTGCTGTAGCATTCAGACAGACAAAAATGCAGAGGCTGCTTTTGCAGGAGGAATTGGTGATTGGAGCTCGGGGATCATATGGGCTATTTGTCAGACGCTGTTAAAGGGACACCGCACTGTTTCACGTGGAGTTGGCAGACAGGCGCATTTCTCTTTGTAGGATACTCTACTTTATTTATTTATTTATTTTCTGGCGTAAGCAGGGAAATTGGGAAGGACATGCAGCTCCATATCGCGCAAAAACCTGAGTGCGCTTCCTGTCAGTGCGCTCCTGCAACTGTGTGACGTCACAGGCCAGACTATGTGGAGGCCCGGAAGTTCATGCATTTTATCAAAGTACAAAAGTCATTATAACTCAATTTAATTATACAATATATATACATGTGTTGTGACATATGTAAGCATCATATACAATTTTAATATCACAATTTGCGCAGTTAAATATAACCATAATTAGAGAAAATGTGAGAATTTCAATTATTGGGACTAAATTAGGGTTTTTGGTGATTTGATTTAGCAATTTTATTTGAAAAATATATAATCTAAACTGAAAATAACAACAACATAACAATGAGTGTGTCTCCTAAAGCCCCTATCATTTCTTGAATGTTTATAATAGTAATAAGTGTGTGTTTTGATGGTGTGTAAATTATTATAAACCACATCACTTCAGGGGTGTCAAACTCAAATACACAGTGGGCCAAAATAAAAAATGGGTACTAGTCGAGGGCCGGACTGGTTCAATGTTTATTGCATAACGTATTGAAATGAACTTATCGCACATATTAAACCTGGAACTAACAAAGCTTAAATTATTGCCTGTAAAAACAACATTAAACATTAAATAATCAGTTGCATTCATTTCTTATGGCTCTATCTGCAGCTTTTCCAGAGTCATTTCTTATGAGTACATTTTCCCACAGGCCAACAACAGCTTCAACAAAACTATTCCCCTTTCAACGAAAACTCACCCCACATGCTTCCTGTTGGCTTCAAGAAAGAACAGTTGCAGAAGGAAACCATCATTGAAACTCAGTGTGCTGCTCTGTGATGCTAGTTCAAGCAGGATACTTGGGCCATCTCCTCTTGGGTGCAAGTTCATAATATTGTTTGGCTCAGGCTCTGAAATTAAATCCACTAAAGGCCTGATTTGGCCCTCCCCCTGCCTTGAGTTTAAACATGTGACCTAAATGCAACAAGGGCTATTTTTCCATTTACTTTATCAATTTCATCACATTATTAAGAGACCAAAATTAAGTTTTCAAATGTTTTAGCTGGCACTGCTCTGTTGTGATTGGTCAACCGCTTAAGGATATGTCCCGCCCCTTGGCCTACAATATTTATGGAGCGATAGCGAATAGGAGCATAAGTTTATCCATAGTGATGGGATTTAGCCTTTGCAGACATTTACATCACAGAAACCTATTATAACCACACTACAGTGACAGGGAAAACCACCCAAAACAAAGGGCCCCTTTAATAATACTCTGATGTACTGCATCATGTGCAAATATGGCGTTGAACAATCAGATGTAAAAAAAAAAGTTTGATGTTACCATTTCTTAACATAGTCTTTGGGGCCTATATCTTGTTTTCTATGATTTTATTCTGAGGGGCCCGGGCAGTTTCCCACTTTGCCAGTTCGTAATGCATCCTTGTCTCCCCCCCCCGCCGGGAGGATACCTGGGAACCCCATCGCTCACTCCTGAAGCAGACCGTATGAAGCAGAGAGTCTCAATACGCTCCATAACAAGCTGGAAAAATATCGATCTGCACCTGGAGCAGGTCCCATTCATCACTTCTGAGCCCCAGCGTCAGGGGTGAAGCAGGGAGCTGGACCACTTTAAAACAGCATCTTACAGCACTTTAGAGGTATTATTTTTGATCTACATTAGTTGGATGTGTAATAGTGTAGTTTGGCTTCTCCATAACAGCAAAAACAAACTATATATATTTCATATCAAATTTTCCGACGAAAAGCCATATGAAAGGAGAGAAATTGTGTGAGGAGAGGGAAACATCTATGTTAGGCAGAATGTGACAGCAGGATAATATTTCTTACGCTCATAAACCTGACTAAATAAAGCTGTCCCACCATTTGGAAGGACCTGAAAAACATATCTGGACAACTGTTTAAAACACCTGCTGTTAATAAAAGGTTACTTATAGGAGCTTTTTTGTGAAGGGAAACATTAATCCAATCCTGTTGCAGTGTATGCCAAATGATGGACCTCTAGCGGACATGAGGTATTT
>NW_011336773.1:57526-61186 GCF_000735185.1 Notothenia coriiceps | reverse complement strand
ATGTTGATGTAGAAGAGACATGAAGAAGAGGGGACACATGTTGATGTAGAAGAGACATGAAGAAGAGGGGACACATGTTGATGTAGAAGAGACATGAAGAAGAGGGGACACATGTTGATGTAGAAGAGACATGAAGAAGAGGGGACACATGTTGATGTAGAAGAGACATGAAGAAGAGGGGACACATGTTGATGTAGAAGAGACATGGAGAAGAGGGGACACATGTTGATGTAGAAGAGACATGAAGAAGAGGGGACACATGTTGATGTAGAAGAGACATGAAGAAGAGGGGACACATGTTGATGTAGAAGAGACATGAAGAAGAGGGGACACATGTTGATGTAGAAGAGACATGAAGAAGTGGATTTAAATAGGTGACCTTTAAGTCCTTGTTGTACCTGGAGGAGTAGCTGGAGCTCCGGGACCGGCTCCTGGACCGGCTGGAGGACCGGGACCAGCCTCTGGAGCGAGACTTCTTGGGGGATCGCGATGTCCCCGCGGACGGAGACCTCTCCTCGCTGGAGCTCTCCTCGTTCCTCGGCCTCTGGTTGAGCCGAGCGGTCTTCCGGACCTCGTCGAACAGAGACCCCGGTCGCACCCGGCTCTGGCTCTTTATCTCCATCTTCACTCCCTGCGCCGCGGCGTTCTGGACCTCCTGGACGTTCACTACGCTGACGGGCGCCATGTGGACGTTCTGCGGGGCTGACGGTCCTTTCAAAGGCCTCCATTTGAAGTTAGCGACGGGAGGTTTTCCGGGGGTTTCATCTTGCAGTCCAGCAGAGGAGGGCACAGAAGGGTCTTTGCTTTGAGGTAAAGCGTTATCTGAAATTGTTGAGGTAGGTTTTACGATAAATTCAGGTGCATTATTAGAAAGATCGGTTGGTTGTACAATCTCAGCGTCATGCTCTGGCGTACAGATGTCCATATCGTCTAAAGACTCCTGCTGTTTGACGATGGGTACATCAGCCCCGTTCCTATTGGACGGCTGAAGAAGAGACTTAGTGTGTGTTGAGTTCTTGTTGATACATTCCTTCGCTCTCTGTTGAACCCTAATCCTTTCCTCTTTAGGGTTCGAGGTTATTTTTTCCACGACAGGCTTTTCTTTGAGAACTCTCCCAGGACTTTGTTTCTCTCGTTTGGTCTCATCCTCCTCCTCTTCCTCCTCTCCGAACTCCAGAGGAGGCTGCCAGTGGAAAGTCTCTTTGAGCTTCTGGTGTTTCCTCTTGGATCTCTTTCCTTTTTCCTTTCTGCTCTCGCGCCGCCGCTTGTGTTTTCGCTTACGCTTGGATTTCTTCTTGCTCTTGTGTTTCTCTGCGACCTCCTCGGGACCTTTGGCAGCAGCCATGGCGATCTTTGGCGCAGACACTTCTTCAGAAGCTTTCCTGGAGGTCTCAAACTCTGATTCTGAACTAGCTTCCCCTTCCTCTTTCTCAGATATAGCCAAATTCCTGGCGGGCACATGATCCGAATCGCTTTCCGAATTCCACGCGGACGACTTCTTATCGAGAACTTCTCTGGACTGGACTGCTCGTTTCTGCTTTTTTGACCGAGCCCCGCTGTTGCTCCCTCTCTCAGTGTCACTGTCCCATTCAGACCTGCTGTTAAAGCTCTCAGCAGGCATTGAGCTGAACTGCTTCCCCTCTTGATCCTGTGATCTCGTTGAGACATCCGGACTATTCGACCCTGACTTGGCATCTTGGCTACTCGCGAGTGAAACGTGCTTATCTACGTTTTTGACCCTCTTCAGGGAGCTGTAATACTCTTTCCATTCCTTGTCCAGTGAGTTTCTTTTGTTGCTTGGTGCTTTCTGGGAGGTTTCAGAGTCCGACCCGCTGTAGGTGGAGGACCTGCTGTAACTCCTGCTCCTGGAGCGACTGTAAGACCTGCTGCGTTTGTGGATTTCAGACTCAACCAACAGACACTTTGGTGTAACGGCAGTCTGAGCTTTTTCTGTAACACTGGCTACAGTTGCTCCAGACGAAGAGCCGAGAGCTGCTTTTGCTTTAACCTCCTGGACGTAAGACGGCTTCCAGGGCTTCTGACCGGGTTTCCAGCGTGACGGCGGGGGGCTGTCGCTCATCGGGATCACGGGGGTACTTTCTGAAGCCGGGACACTCGGGAGTCTGGGAAGAGGCGGGGCTTTGCTGTCTGGAAGCTTCTCGGGCATCATGGCGGCCGCTTTGGGCTTACTACCTTTCGTCTTTCTCGGGGATAAACTATTCTTCCTGGACGAGGACCTAGATCTGTACCTGGATCTTGACCTGGATCGAGAATAGGAACGAGATCTGGATCTAGACAAAGACCTCGAAAGGCTTCTGGATCTCGAGTAAGACCTTCCTCTGGATCTGGACTGGCTGTAGGACGATCTAGAGTAGGATCTTGAGTCTCTAAATGAAAGCGAGGACCGTAGCTTCCTCTGGGTTGAGGAGTCCCGCTGGTTTGAAGACGACCGGGATCTCTTGGACTTCCTCTCTGAAGACGCCGGCGTTTCACTCACGGTAGGGAGAGGCTCTGGAGGTTTGTTCTTTGAGCTCTTCTTCTTCCCGCGTTTCCCTTTCTTGGACTTCTTCTTGTGTTTGGATTTCTTCTTCTCTTTCTTCGGTTGGCGCTGCAGGCTCGATCTCTCCGAGCCGCGATCCGAGGAGTGATCTGCAGACCGGGACCACGCAGAGTCACTCCTGTTCTCCCATCTGCTTGAGGAATGGTCATTCAATCTGTTAAGTCAAGAGATGCATGAAGGAAAATAAAGAGAAATCTGATGTTTGAAGTAAACGGTAAACAGGTTGAGTCCTACTTGTCTCCTTTGCTCCACCTCTCGATGCTCGGAGGTTGGTACACTTTGGTTCTCTTCATCTCCTCTTTCCAGTGTGGCGGAGTCTCACTGCTGCCACGTTCCTCCACTGACGCAGAGCGAGACTTAGACCTCGTCGGGGTGTGATATCTCTGCGAAAAAGGAAAATATACGGATACGTTGGATGTCACAATAACCCATAGTTTGGTGACAATTCGATGCCAACACTGTGGTGGTACTTGTAAAGAAGGGTAAGTTAAAGCAGGCCTACATTGCTTTGTTTTTTACTGGTATTGGTAACGACTACTACATTTCTGTTGGTGTGATACTTCCTATTGCATTGATACAAATAAGTGAAAACTCTTAACGCTCACCGAGGCTGTGCTTAAAGATTTAGGACTACAAAAACTACAAAAAGCACAATAGGGCAGTGGGTCAATTATTTATAGTAATGGTAGCGCTTTGTTTGTGTAACCAAACCCTAACCCTAACGGTACATCCACACAGCAGCTTTAAACAAATCTTCCAACGCTTCTCTGCCCATTGACTTTGAATGGGGATGACGTCACTTTGCCTCGCTTTTCGCCGAACTGCATTGTGGGGAAGCAAAGCGAAGATTTCCAGGATTCTCAGGATTTTCCGGATTCAAAAGTTGAGCAATGTTCAACTTTTGAAGCTGAGGTGGAAGCGTCAGCCAATCAAATCCCGTTTATGCAAATCTGACAGTACAAGCGCTAGCCAATCAAACCGCGTGCAAGCTGGGAGAGCCAGACCGCAGTTCATTTTCTATATTCTCATATATCCAAACGAGAAATACGGTAGCAAATCACCCGCGGTTCTTTAACGAACCAGAACTATTTACCGGGATA
>NW_011336773.1:54749-57496 GCF_000735185.1 Notothenia coriiceps | reverse complement strand
AAACCGGAGGAACCAGGCATGGAGGGAGGTGGCAGAGACAGTGGGTGAAACTGGTAGGTTTTCGCCTGTTTGGGGAGTTTATATATATATATATATTGCTCGCATAAAATCCCCGGGTTTTTTTGCTTTGTATGCCGGGGGCGGGAGATTCATGTGATTGGTTGTTGGTCGCGAAAAATCCCCAAGCTCTCAGACACGCCTACCTCCAAGATTTTCAAGATTTTTTCAAAGATGCTGTGTGGACGTACCGTAACTGAACCTTGGAACTAGTGGTTCAGGTTAAGATGACAAGCAGACTCATAAAAGAAAAAATATGTAGATGTGAGCTTACCATTGTTCCTCTCCCTTTAATCTTCCGTCCAGACTTGGAGACTGAAGGTTTCGGGTCAGTTAAAGGACACGTTTCTTCTGTTTCCACACTGAGAAAATATCAAGTTTCAAAGTCAACACAGACACTTCATATGTATGTCGTCACTGTTAAGATGTATAAGATGACACATATCCAATGAAACCTACATCTCCGCCTTCACTTCCTGAAGTGGCACGTCCCGTCGCAGCAGGAAACGGTTCTCCGGCACAGGGGGGATCTCCTCCGGTCGCACTGTGAGCTTCTCTCTCCTCCCGCTCTGCTCCACCTCCACCTCCACCTCCAGCACCTCTTCCTCCACAGGACTGGGAGAGCTACAACCACACATGCAAAACAGTAATGTGTTATGCAAAGAACCGACCCAGCAGTGAATCGCGTGCTTCTCCTCTGGTGATTTGTAAAGTACCTCTGATTGGAGGGAAGAACTTCAACGCTCTCCTTCTGCTTTGATTCCCTTCTTCTCCTTTTGGAGCGTTTACTCTTTGCATGTCTCTTGTGCTTGTGATGTTTGTGGTTTTCATCCGATTCATTTTCAGATGAGGAGTACTGATAGGACGAGTCATGGGAAGAGAAGGACGAGTCGGCAGAGTGGGAGCTTCTCTTCCTCTTTCCCTCGAGAACTGGAGCAAGTAAACAGAAAGAAAGAAAGGTCAGAAGTCAGGAGTCACTTTCAGGGTGGTGTAGCGCTACAACAACTGAGGCTTTGTTTGATTGCTCTCGGTATGTCGGGGGAGAATGAAAGCTGGCAGAGTCAGGTGGGAAGATGCCAGCTGAACTTCACAGAGATCACGTCGCGGATCCTCATTAAACAGGAGATCAGGTTACAGTGTGTGGGGGAGTTTGTTAGGACACCCTCGGTAGTCCCTTCATCAAACTACTCTCAAGTCGTCCTGGCGTCTTCTGTCCAAGTCGTGCTGAGCTTCAGACTGAGCTAGTCGCTGATTCTAGTCCCTGAGCTGAGCTAGCCTGAAAGTCCAGTCCTGAGTCCCTAGGCCCGTGATCTATCTCCTGGTTTTTCTTAAAACCCCGCCTTTCGACCCAATAACGCTCGTTGTAACGTTCTCATGGTCCAAGTCTGTCTTGTTCTTCTCTATCATTCCACAGGGGGCTGCTCAGTTGTAGGATATAGCCCGTTTTGATCCCCGACTTAGATTAGTTCGCGAATTGATATTCGAAATAAGTTTTTCCTTTCAGAAATTCCGTGAGAAATTTTGCCTACCTAGTTACCTTAGTTAAGTTTCACAAAAACCACACTATTTATCAAGACCACAACATACGATTGAAAAGTAAATTTCTTTGACAGTAGTGTATTATTAGGTCGACGACGATTTGTACGCAACCTACAACGCAACGGCTCAGGTGCAGCAGAAACAGCTAGTAAAAGAGACCAAAACTCCACTATCTTCCACCTCCCCGACTTCCAATGCAAGAAGGTTCGTCTGAGATGCGACTGCAACTCGCACTACTGAACGCCCTGTCGAAGAAGTGGTTCAAGACGGTGCTGCCACTCAGTGAAGTCTAAGTGACTTCCGAAAAATACCAACCGGGCTGACTGCTCACACGCAGACACCTCAGACATATAGTTTCTAGATTTAACCCCGTCAAAAAATATACAAAACCTAATCTGTAAGGTCAAAGTTTTTCTTGGACTCCCCAATTGAATTGTTTTGTATTTTTGTGAGATCAACAACTTATCAAATTTCAACGGCTGGATAGTACGATAAACCTATAATACCAACACCTGGTATTTGGATAATTCGGTATATAATGAAAGTAAAAAGTTTATGGTTTTTCAGTACGAAAATCGGGTAAGGAGTAAAACGGATTATTAATTTTGGGGTGGCAGAAAAAAGCCCACTAGAAACAAAAACCTTTCGGGTGGTGGATGTCCGGACCGGACTGCGAGCCAGAGGTCGCGGAAAAGGTTTGCCGTTTACAGGCACCGACGAGGGAGTGACTAACGCAACCTCAACCGGGGTTAGTTTCGGCATCCGCGGTGAAGACACTGCAAGTACTCTTCACAAGTTTAGACCTAGTCAGACGACATAAAGTCTTAGGCAAACGTCGGGAAAAATTCTCTAAACCCATACCTCCTTTTATCTCTCCCAACACAAAAGACTGGTGAACCACCTGCAAGAGGACCTTGTGCGCTGTGTATAAAGTACCTCTTTTCTGCATGTGTTCACGTAAACGTACTATCCGAGGAAATTTATATACAATAATTATGAAATAGTTAACTACGTATGTACTCGAATGTATGGGTGAAAAACAAAAAGGAAACGACAACACCTATAAGCTTCACACAACGAACCATAGACGTACCCAGTATTTGCAGCCAAAAACATTCTGCGAACCGTAAACCTACGGACCATAAGGGGGG
>NW_011336773.1:25416-54704 GCF_000735185.1 Notothenia coriiceps | reverse complement strand
CCTCTTTGTTTGTATGTAATATCCTTTTTGTCTCAGAATGACATTTATACGGTAACAATAAATAACAGAGTAAAAGTCTTCTCGTGGCATTGTCTTTGTTTTCTGCTTATCGTTATGTGACCTTTTTTTATTGTACCCATTTACTAACATTTAGGTCGTCATTTCGTCAAACTAAACTAACAAAAGATATATATTTGAAACTGACAAGACAACACACAAACAGACCGTGTAAAGTACAGTGTCGCATACAGGGAAGGGAACGTTCCGTCGCACCCCTTTATAGAGAACGCACAGCTGTGGTGGGACTGAGTTTTCCGTTCAGTTTCCAATATCGATAGCTTGAGGTTTGTGTATTGATGATTGTAGTCAGTATTTAGTGTGCCACTTAGTAATGACTGTTCAAATAGTCTTCTCATGAGCTGACAAATGTTTGTTTTTGGAGAAGGTATCTGGTTTTGGAAGGGGTATTTTTAGTTTTGAGTGCCTTAGAGCACTTTGCAAGAAATGTATATTGTTATGGTAGAATGGGTTATTATGGTGACCGGAGTTTCAGTTATGAAAACACATTTGTCTCATTAGAGGACAATTTGTTCTGTTTCGATCGACTTATTCTTTTTTGTGACCAGTATTTTCAGTTTTGGTCATGTAAGTGCATTTTGCAAAAGATATTCAGAGTTATGGCAAGTGTGTTTCTGTTTAGATGGCTATGCTCTTGTTTTGAAGAAATGAATTTAGATTCTAAAAAGTGGGTTTAGCGATTGAGAAAAACTGTAAGTGTATTTTTATGAATGTCAATCGTAATGCCGCATTAAATAGATTTAACTAGCAACGACAAATTCACAATGCATGTTTTTGTCAGTTTCCCGGGAAATCTGACGGTGTCTCCAGTGACCTTAATGTTCATCAGCTGATTTGGCACTGCGAGGGAATTGACAAATTATTAACAGTGGCTAGTTAGCTATTTGAAGCTAAAAGGTCACAAACACGAATCAGTAGAGTTATTCAATATTAGCAGGGAAGACATGTTATTATAGTTGCAGTGTGTTGATGATATAGTGAAACGAAACTGAGCGACGGGGGCGTGCCAGTTGCTCTGACAGTTTGACAAATGCTAATGTTGCTAAGCTAAGCTAATAGGAATGCTAATATCCGTAGTCCTCTGGCTGCAAAAAGATACTGACCTTGCCGCTAGCTGTTCCTCCACTGACCCCTATTAAGAAGGGACGATTCCGGGGTCTCTCTGCTTCCTCTAGGGCTCCGAAAACATCCATCGCCGTCCAAAAGTTCAGGAGACTACAGATATCTATATAGCCGGGCTGTGTGCTTGCTATGCTATCTGTAGTAATAACAACGCACTGTTCTCGCGATATCATAGGGATGTCTCAACAATAAAGCGCAGTTTACGCGAGAACTCAGCATGAAGGTTCAACACTGGACAGTTTGGAGTGTAACTGCGTTTAGTATTTACATCAAATAAGATCAAACTACTTACACATGTTTAGATTAAATATAACATTGTAATAATGATGAAGTATGAGTATTTATAACCTTGAAAGATTATTGGAATTTTACACATGAAGTCTTAGTTTAATGTCCAAAACAGTTTATTATGAATAGTTTTAAATGAATAAATCTGCATTTGACTGTTTCATGTGCAATCAGTTAGCTGCGTTTATAATACTCTATAATAAAAAAAATACAGGAGCATACATGTTTCTCTGATCAGTTGCAATCCTCGTAGAATCATAGAATCCATGACAAAAAATACATTAGTAACACAAAAAAACATTAGGTTTTTATTATAGAATAAAATATAAAACATCTCACAATACGAATACTAAAAGGTATCATTATTGTTGTTTTTCTGGGTCTGATTTTTCTGTGTCGTCTTCACATTGTGACCTTTCGTTCCCAGATTCATCCACCACGATTTCAAAAGCAGAACTCCCATCCACCCTCCTCACAGTCTCTCCTTTGGCAGCAAGGATTTCCTCGATATTCCTTAAAGGTAAACAACAAAAACCCACAGCACATTAGCGATTCCAATATTTATCCAATATGTCAATTTCTGTGGTGCATTTTTAACTGCTTATGCTCCTGAATTTAGTATTTCAATACAACTGGATAACTTTGTCTTAACTTAATGATCATTCTAAAACAGATACGCTGCTATGTACAAATTCTAGCTAGGTATATTAAACCAGAAATTATGTTTGGGTAATTTACAGACAGTTGCCATTACATAGTTTGTCCACCAGAGTGCAGTAACACATTTCTTATTCAACTCAAGTGTCACTTTAGCCAAATGTAAGTGATGCTTGTCAAAGCTTTGTTTTGATCAGTTAATATTATCTATAAATTATGTTATATCATTCTATCAGATTTGTTTTACCCTCATAAAATAATCCAGGATTCCTACACATATTGGCCAATGGATTTATATGACTTTAGGTACAATTTGCATGACTACACAATATGTGAAGTCTTCATCCTATCTCATTTCAGACGAAAAGCACAATAAGATAGCAATATTTTTACATGGACTAGACGTGTTTAAAATGAGTTGAAGAATAATCAAAATTTAATGGCAGAAATTGGCAGAAAAGGCGGTTTTCAGCCTTTCCGTCTTTTTCTCTTTTTTTTTAAATAGTGTTGAACTGAATATGGGTTTATATTCAGCCGTCAGAGACATGGACAGTGTCACTAATATTTCTTATGAGACATCCAGCAGCACCGACCTCTTCCCTTCCAGGTCGGAGAACCAGCGCAGGTTGTCAGCGATGATGTGATGGTTCTCACACCCCGGACACGTCACGATCACAACTCCTTTGTGATAGGCCAGCTTCGATATCCTCTTTGTGGACCTGGTAGAGCAAACCTGCAAAAGTTATTGATTTTTGTTAGAATATATGCATATCATCTGTCACTGTGAATATAAATATACTTGTACATACCATACAAAACCAAACACTAATTCTGCAGATGTAAATGTAAGGTACTGTACTTTAGTATTTCTATTTTACACTACGTATACTTCTAACCCACTACAGAAGGTTAGTGCACTTATTACTCCACAACATGTGGAACATCATTTATATATTCCTATTTTTAATTCAAAATATAAACAAATAAATGACGATGCATTATTTTAAATAAACAACCCACGGAACATTAACAAATGAATTATAAATATGTATTATCAATAAACATGTAAGAATATATACAGTACCATATACATTAGTGTAATGATATTAATAAGGATAATAATGCTGAAACACATTGTTAACATTCGGAGTACTTGTTGATACTTTAAGTATTTATTTTATTGAGTATTTCTACACTGTGGTATTACTTATTTTGACGAAGTAAAGAAAACAACAGTCTGCATGTCGGGTATTTGACTCAAACACATAACTTAGAAAATAAGACCAAAGACAACCAAACATGTTTGAATAACTTTGACATGTAATCAAATAAACACCCAGCTGACAGGAGATGAGAAGTATAGAGGTCAAAATATGCACTTTGTACTTTATTTAATAATAATATAAACTGTATTAAAATTATATAATAATGATTTCAATGTTTACTAAAATAATACAGGGTAATACAGATATATTTTTTTAAAACTATGCATAATGAGTACTTTTTGGGAAAGATGTTTTGATACTGATATTCTTGTTATTTGACTGAAATGACATTGTATGCTGGACTCTGGTAGGCCTATTACTAAAAACAATTAAAAAGAAAGAAAAATAGACCTTTTGCTTCGACTTTTAATCAAATAAAGCAGAAGCCCTACTTTGGTTCATTTAGGATATGATAAGATGAGATGAGATCATCTCCATTTTATGTCTGTATACAGATATATGAGCATGGTTAAATACATTTCAATGTGCAGGTGAGTGCGGGTCCTACCCATAGAGGTCATACCTTGCATGTGTAAACGAGCTGGTAATGTTTTGATTCGATCTTTCCAATTGCGTCACTTCTGACCCTCAGTGAAGAGGAGAATTCTCTGGATCTGATGTATGTAGGTAACACCGGCTGACAGGAGAGGAGATGCCCGGACTTCAGGGCTCTTTTTCGGCTGCAGCTGAGAACCACACCGGGCCCAGACGGTGCTGAAAGACTCCGAGAAAAACCTCGAATGAACCGGCAGACAGGCAGCATCGTCCTGGAAGAAGCCGATGAACGTAACATATCCAAACATGTTAGTAAAAGCGACATTTCAGGTAGTGTTTACAAATGCGTTTCATGCGATTTCAACGTATGGTTTGTCGCGGCCCGATGACATCACGCATTTTGGTATTTTCAAATTAATGGTATTTTATTTTTTAATCTAACAAAGTTTGATCCATCTGTTTTTGTTTGAAAACATTGTATTACGTTTTGGAAAGAGTTTTAGAAATATATAAAGTGGGAAACAAGACATGCAATTATAATCAGTCATTTTAAATGCGATAATAATGTAATTACTTGTGTGGACTTTGTAATCTATTATAACGATATGTTTCAACCAATGGTTTGCACATTTATTCTGTGATTCATTCAACCCCGTCTTATACATTGTTTAGAATTCAAATGTAATGTTATTTCGAGTATCTTAAATTTGTTATGAGAAATACCTTTTCTCAGAGTCACCAATGATCACGTTTATTGGCATTAAAAAATATATATATTTTAAGAAGATTAAATTATAGACCTTTATGGGAATATACATTCATAACAAAATATCTCTCACAATTGGCCCAACTGCCTACTACAGACAGTGTAGCTCAGGGGTGTCCACACTTTTTTCCCTGAGGGCCACATACAGAAAAATATACAAAGGGCTGGATCGCTCACTAGATGTATACTGCCTCATAAATTCAGTTATAAGTTATCAAAATCAATCAAATGTAGGTTAATGATTCTTGTGAGTGTTGGCAGCTCATCCCTTAAAAAAGAAGCCTCAGTTTGATGTTGCATGGGAGAAATAGGAAGGGTATATTTCAAGCTTGTTATGTAAATAAGTTATTGGGCTTTTTTCTTGTCATATGTTAAAAGAAAATTCCAACTTGAATTGACTGAATTTATTTGAAAAGTGGTCTTATTAACACATGAATACTACTGTGTAATATATGTTTACATTTATATTTAAGAAGTAAAATATAAGACAAGCACAAGTTTCATTTTTGGGCCATATTCCATTATGGAAGTCCTGGATCTTGAGTCGTGGCTGTGGTCCTGGATCATAAGTCCTGGATGGATATACTCGTGGATTCATCTTCCTNTGCTCTCCCTGAGGTTTCTCCCATGCTCCCCTTTAAACTGTGGGGTTTCTCTGGAAGTGTTTCCTTGTACGATGTGAGGGTCTAAGGACAGAGGGTCTAAGGACAGAGGGTCTAAGGACTGAGGGTCTAAGGACAGAGGGTCTAAGGACAGAGGGTCTAAGGACAGAGGGTGTCGTATTGTCATACTGATATTCTGTACAAACTGTGAAGTCCACTGAGACAAATGTAACATGTGTGATATTGGGCTATATAAATAAACATTGATTGATGATTGATATGTCACAATAACAGAACAGCATCAAGTAACACACGTTTTAAAGGGCTCTTAAGAACATTGTAATGCCTTATATAGGTTCCAAAGTGACGCTGAATGTTACCCGTCGAGATGAGGCGCCATCTTTGTTGTGCTGCTTGTGCGAAGCCGAGGAAGGTCAACCGAGGACGAGGACATGGAAGTAGGAGAGAAGAAGGAGAGGAATGAGAATAAACAAGAAACTTCAACAAAGTGTGGGCTCTACTGAAGAATAGGTGCAGATTTTTACATTTGTTTAATAATGCAAATATGACCACGTATGGATCATACAGAGGAAGACAGTCTGTAGACATTTCCTCCTTTATTCATTTCTATCTTATGGGTGTTTTAGTGAAGTCTACAATAACCTCAAGCCACTTATGATTGTTGTTCCAGACATAATACACACAGTACTCTGCAGAATACTTAAAGATGAATACAGTCAGGAGAGAGAGAAACACAGCCTTGGAGACACATTACCTTGGAAGAGCAGGATGCTAGAGATTCTGTAAATTTTACACAAAAACGGCAAGAGAAAAAATGTAACACATTTGTAGGTAAAAAAATGAATGAATCCATGTTTCTGTGCACTTTGAAAATCTAGCTGCACAAAGTACAATCTGCCACTCAATGGCAAATTCTAGTTTACAGTCTCAAAAGGGACAGAGATGAATAGACCATGTCAGTGACGTGTTAAATGGTATTAAAAAGGTGCAGAGGGGTTTCAAAGTGTAGCTCACATGAAGAACTGAGAGCCGTTGGTGTCCTTCCCGCGGTTGGCCATCGACAGCAGGTAGGCTTTGTCGTGTTTGAGAAGGAAGTTCTCATCTGTGGGGAGCAGAGAAGAAACAGCGCCGTCTCACTGTGTGTTCGCCGGTAAAGAACAGCGGAAATATTCAGGGGAGAACAGGACTGTAAACCATCAAACCTCACCAACCAGTCCTTCCAGAGAGGGATTTGATGTTTTGTTAAGTATCTAGTCTTTCTCTGAAGCGTAAGTTAAATAAAACGTATGTTCTGAGCTGGTGTTAAAGAACATTAAGCTGGGTTCGGTTCAGTTGAGTGGATTATCCATCCTTTCTACTCTACCTTCTTCACAATTAATATGCAATTTTTAACCTTAATCTTACTCTTTTAATACTTTTATATGTTCACTCGCTTAAAACAATGCTACCTTATTTGTAACCATGGTGAACTTACATGTTAATATTCTATAAATGGCCATATTATGATATTTTTCAGGACCATTTTGTGCGTACATTTCCCCGCTGTGATTTATTGGACTCAAATATAATGAGAAAAGCTCCAAGTCATTAAGCTAATTGCAAATATAAAGGTTATTTAAAACGCTTCCAGTTTGTGTTCCAAGTATTTATTGTATCTACATGTGTCCACGGTGCAGAGCTAAATATCTCCACTGATATTCTTCATCTAGCAGAGAACCCCGCCGCCTAAATATCACGTGACTATAAATAGCACGTATGTAACAGAGAGTAACTTTAGCACTCTGCGTCGGGGGGGCGTGATGTCTGACAGGAGGCTGTCTGAGTGAAACCTCCTGCAGTTCAATGCATCTGTACAGGGGGGGGGAGGGGGGAGGGGGGGCAGTGTGGACATGGTGTTACTGAGCTGTGTACATCTCTTACCTTCTCATTTTGCAAAAGACCACTCTATAAATAAAAGAATATGTTGAAAATTTTAGGCAGGTAGATCGTAGAGAGAGAGAGAGAGAGAAAACCTACTCTCCATGCTCATCTGAGAAAGCCCACTACTCAATAGAAGACAGCACGATACAAAAGTGAAGGTCAAAGGAGACAAACGTAGGAAAATGACATTATCATCACAACATGCAGCATCGTGGTCATGCAGAATTAGCTGTGTTGTATTTAGATGAACATTCAAGAGACTGTGTATTCAATAATATTCACATTACCTTCAAAGTAGCCGCCGTATATCGACTCCCCTCCTCTTCCATTTCCTGGAAACCAACATAATAAAATATTGAAGATAATTGCACGGCATTAAAAGGAAAGTGCTGTCTCAACGTAAGTGAATAACGGCTGCTAATATGAACACAGTTGGAAGCCTATATCTATATCAGGATGTAATAGCTGTGAAACTAAGCAAAGTATCAGCATTATTGAAAACCCTTTTGTACCTTAGAGAGTGTTTACTTCCTCTCAGTCAGACCGAATACCCTCTAGGAACAGCTGTGTTGCTTCCCATTGGATGTAATGTAAAACAACACACACTTTCAGAGTATATGAAACAGATTATTACCTTCGGTGAAGTCGCCTCCCTGGACCATAAAGTTCTTTACCACTCTGTGAAAGGTGGAGCCTTTGAAGCACAGCTTTTTCCCGGTGAGTTTACCAGTTCCCTTTTCACCTGAAATCACACGCATGTTAACTGAGCTCTCGTCCAACACAAAGCATGACAGAGCGGCTACTCAATGAGGTTCCTTTGCACACTGTGTCGTTTACATCCACTACAAACTCTGGAACACTCTGGCCGTTTCTCAATGTCGAGTAAACCCGCTGCAGAGCCACTATTTCAAGTTTACTACGTCATCGAGTGGCGCCGAATGCTGGGCATTTAAACAGTCCTTCGGCGCCGCTCGATGACGTAGCGTGCTTGAAGTCGTGGCTCTGCATCAGGTTTACTCCACATTGAGAAACGGCCACTGCCAGGAAAACTCAGTCGCCATTTTTTAAACAACAGCTGAAAACATATATTATATTATTTTATTTAGCTTTTAATCAGCGAAATCCCCCTTTCATAGGTATTTTAATCTTTATTAATATTGTTATTATAAATAAATGATATATTCGTATTCAATTTGATCTAATTATTTTAAATATAATTTTTAATATTTAGCGTATTTTATTATTTTTTGACTTATGTCCTTCTTACGTTTACTGTGTGGGTTATCTGTTCTGAATATTTGGATTATTATTATTATTATCAAACTTTTTGCCTATTTTACCTCCTTGTAAAATATATCTTCAGTATTTATTTTGACCTGAATTAAATTTATGTTTTCTGTTTATCTCGTCTTTAGTGTCTTATTGTTCAAGCACTTTGAGCTGCACGCTGTGTATGAAAAGCACTAAACAAATAAAGCCTTATTATTATAATGATGTATACCCTGTGCTTTTAGGTGTTAACATGCTGCCACATCAATTAAAGAAGGGAATAAATGCAAATATGTGGTCGATTTCAATAAAGTGGATGCCTTTGTTTGGCCTCCTGCTGCTCGTTAAAAACCTTCCTCTGGAGTGAAAACAGAATACATCGTTCCAGATCTAAAACCCCCGGGACCTCCCCTTCCCTGGGGTGAGACATGTGTGCAGAGATTTCACTCGATGTGTTTCAGGGTGTGTTTGGAGCACAGAGGGCTCGCTGTTAGAATGAGCAGATTAGGTTGCTCATCTTCTCCAAATGTTGTTCCAAGGGTTTGGTTCCTTATGAGTCCATCCCCTGCTAAAAGGACACATTAGATACCTGGGTTGTGTGTGTGTGTGTGTGTGTGTGTGTGTGTGTGTGTGTGTGTGTGTGTGTGTGTGTGTGTGTGTGTGTGTGTGTGTGTGTGTGTGTGTGTGTGTGTGTGTGTGTGTGTATCACCGTGTGTGTGTGTGTGTGTGTGTGTATCACCGTGTGTGTGTGTGTTTGTGTTGTGTGTGTGTGTGTATCACCGTGTGTGTGTGTGTGTGTGTGTGTGTGTGTGTGTGTGTGTGTGTGTGTGTGTGTGTGTGTGTGTGTGTGTGTGTGTGTGTGTATCACCGTGTGTGTGTGTGTATCACCGTGTGTGTGTGTGTGTGTATCACCGTGTGTGTGTGTGTATCACTGTGTGTGTGTGTGTATCACCGTGTGTGTGTGTGTTTGTGTTTGTGTGTGTGTGTGTGTGTATCACCGTGTGTGTGTGTGTATCACCGTGTGTGTTATCACCGTGTGTGTGTGTGTGTGTGTGTGTGTGTGTGTGTGTGTGTGTGTCACCGTGTGTATCACCATGTGTGTGTGTGTGTGTGTGTGTGTGTGTGTGTGTGTGTGTGTGTGTGTCCAGGAAAAGGAACAGACTAACGAGCCGTGTCTGCCCTTGTCAGCGTTGCATTCCCGCGGCCAGGTGGGGTGAAAAATGAGAGCGAGGACGGATCTGCAGCCGGTTTGCAGATTTATGGCTCTCTCCAGGCAGAGCGCGGCGACTACAGTACAGCGTGTCCTGCTCGGCGGGATGAAATATCTAAAGTCGGGAGACACAGCGGCTTCCTGTGACTCCATCTGTCACTGTTACACTACACACACACATCCTTTCCTCAACACCAACGAGGGGTGTGTCTACATGATGTCGTGGCTCTAACTTTCCGTTTATATTTCATTTTCCTGTATATCTGCCGACTTATTATGTTTCTGGGAAAGACAGAAAGAGAACATATCTGAAATGTAATAATAAGGAACAGACATACAGTTCCCTTTAAATCCCAAATATCTCTGATTAAATCTGAGAGGTTGCCTCTGACTGGGGCTCTGTTTTTCCAACTCGTTCAAAATCTTTTTATTAGTTTTTTTTGCAGACACGGCACTTTCAGCACATTATATAAAGTACAGGACAATTTGTTTGTTTACTCGTTATTTTTCTGACAGAAATATGTCAAATGTGACAAGGAACAGACATGATTAAAATCCAGAACATGATCGAGAACTTGCCCGTGAATCCAAATATCTCTGATTGAATTGGAGCGATTGAATGAGTGTGTACTTTGGAGCCATGCAAAGACTTACTGTTCCTTCCATGTTCTCTTACAGGTCTATCTTGTTTTGTTATTTTAACACAAATACTCGGTTAAGCAATGCCCGTGGTGTAACTGCTTCTACTCACCAGTGCACAAACACAGAAAGTTTTTGCTTGTCTTGGGACAAACGTCCGAAAACAGTTGAAAGACAATGCGTCCGACTGTAAAACACAAAAAGAGCAACATATTAAACACACCATCATCTATTTCATGTTTAATGATAAGAGGCTTTGTCAATGTAAACGTGGAGCTACAAAGAATGTGAGGGACGGCACATTAATAGCCTTAGGAGACAATTAAGAGCTGCAAGTAGCACTCTTTTTACTACGCTGAATCCTGCGGTGAAGCTCAGACTTTACACTTTTCTATAGCCAGGAGCAAATGGAGAACTACCCTTACATCCTGATTGGAGCATAGCTCTCCTTGGCCAAATATGACCGTTTATTTGTACCTGAGGCCTTTCAAATGGTCTTTAAATTCACATCAGTTGCACAAAGCTGAGAAGTAACAGACTGTTATTACCACAAAACCACAACATACAGTAAAATTTTTTTTTTTTAATGATGTCACTTTACAGTTATCGGCTGTTTACATATTATACTTTTCAAAAATTCTCTTACCTGGCTCCCGGTTGAGCTCCACATCAAAGTAACACTGAGGGCGGTCTTTCACCCCCATTGTCACCTAAGTTACCTGAAACGAAGAATGAAACCAAGAAAGCTAAGCAGGAAACATGATAAGAATGAACTTCTCTTTAAGAAGCAGTCAGCTGTACAGAACATTTCAAGGAAGTGTGCCGGCAAACAAATGTAGAGACACTGAAAGACAGAGAGAAACAGAAAGGGGAGGAGAGAGAAAGAGGGGAGGGGGAGAGAGAAGTCTATGGGGAGATGTATTGGCTTTCCATATCACAAGTAGAGCATGGCGTTGCTTCCTTGTTTCCACTGATCAATGTTTGAAATGTCACAAACATGCTGATACTAGATTGACTGAAATTCTGAAATTCACCAGACCCACCCTGCCTCAACTTGTTTTTATCTCCTGTTCTAATAAAGACAATAGACTTGATATATCTTCACACTAATATGTGGTGTGTCAGCAGCATACACACACCGATACATCCTCTCTGCTGGACAGTGTATTACTGGCAAAACAGCAGAGCGTCCAATAATCTGTCAGCAACGTCTGGATTTATTAAAAGCTTAATCTTCTCACAATTTGAAATACACAGGGTGCATATTGTTCAGGAAATGCTTTGTCACTGTGCTGACATGTTGTAATTATGAAATGACTAGTGTGTTTTGGGTATAGTAGTGTGACAACGAGATAAGAGATCAAAATTTGATTATGATTATCACTGGTGTTTGCTGTATGTACATTCACAGCTAACAGTGCAGCTGAGTTTTACTGCATTCACATTTCACACTAATACAAATATGTTGACGGGAATGCAGTGTATTAATAGCCAGAGTCTTATCGTGTTACATTGAATGTGTTGATGTGCTAGGTATTGTCAGATTGTAATAAGCAATAATCGCAACAACTCAAGGAGAAGTCTGAATTGTGCAAAGTATTATCAGTTATTTAGTTGCACACCTATAGAATTGATCACAATCTGCAATGCTACTGTTTTTGAAGCAGAGCAACATTTAACAATATTGCAACATTTTGAAACCAACCTAGTTAACTTATAATAAACACCAAGTGGCCTAAACTAGATCTCCCCCAGGGCATGAAGACTGCAGTGACTAATACATGATTTAAAAGCAGTCCAAATGTAATCCATCACAAAGGGTGTCAATCAAAAACAAGGAACAGCTGATCAAAACACAGTTCACACGAAACTGTTAACCCACTTATGTCAACATGCACTATTTGTTTAACAGCTAACAGTCAATACTGCAAACAATCTTAAATTACGACATGTTTATTCCTAGTGACAGAAAAAAAATATGTAAATGTGAAAATATTGTAAACAAAAACGTTGAAGCTTCCAAAATGGTTGTGCTAACAGCTAGCAGCTAGCTCTCTTCCGTCCAACAGCTCACAGTTCGCACTTAATATTCACATTTTACGTGATGTTAAAAAAGAACAACTTGATATTAATGTGCTAAACACAAAGCGTTACTCACCTCTGCACAGTAGCTAGCCAAGTACTCAGCTAGTCACTGACGGTGCTAAGTTCGCTCTTAAGTGAAAGGGTTGCAGCGCTGCATTATAACTACGACTGGTTTGAGTTTTTTGACCCTCTGTAGATTCCGTAGTAGATTTGTATTTTTTTACAGCTTTTCTTAATTTTTGTATTCAAGGACATATAAATATAATATATTTTGTATACTATAATCTTCTCATCAAAGGCAGAAATATGAAATAATAATTTTAAAAAAGATACATAAAAAAACCCGACTGGTTTTGAATGTTTGGTCCCTCCCTTGTTTCCGTAGTGCATTTGTTGTGGTTCTTTTGTATCCGGAAGAATATATGAAGCTAGCTCGTTTGCTAATTTAAATATAACTTCTTCCGCATATGTTAGAACACATGTTGTATGTTTAAATCTCTATATTTAGAAAGTACGCAATTGTAACTTGTATGTGTAGCTTTTTGCTGGCTTACTACTGCTTTATATGATGCTATAGCAAGCTAGCCTCCAGGAGCTAAGTCACAAAGTGCAGCATGAAACCCATGATACTGAGGTAAGGTGTTATGTGTTTTTACACCTATAGAATAACCATAAACTGATATTTGTTACTGTTTTAAAAGCAGGGGCATTTGTACCAATATTGCACAATTGAAGAACATACGTAGTTAACTAGTAATAAACACCCAGTGGTCAGTCCATGTGTGCACCTGCTGAAACTAGTGTATGATATGCAAAGAAAACAGGACTGTTACATTATTCTTTCATGTTTATCTTTTGCCAGAACTATTCCAAGAGTAGTAGCTCATACAACTTTATTTGATGTAGCTTTTGGCTAACTGTGTCTAGGGAACGTGGTGTATATATATATATATATACTGTAGAGCTGACATGATTTGTTGATTAACTGATATAGGAAGTCAAAACACAGGAAATCTATTTTGATCATGTTTGAATGTTCAAACCAAAAAAACAATCCTCAGTTGTAAATACAAAACAGAATATGACATATAGAGTTGTCAGAAGTGCCTTTAGAGACATATGATGAGTATTTTTTTAACACTTATATTTTTTAGACCAAAAATGAATGGATTTGTTCAAGACAATTAAGCTCTTCACCCCATGCAGGCAGTGTCTTCTCCATGGACCTAGTGGATCATGCCTCTGATCCTGTTTGCCTTCGTGGTTCGGCTCAGGGATGGACTCCCCCTGTCGGCCTCCACAGACTTTGAACACTTCCGAGAGCTCCAGGAGAGGAAGCAGCAGCTCAGGACCATCAGCAAGACCCTGGCCCGATTCCCTGAGAGAGGGACCGTCAAGGGCCAGGAGCTCAACATATTGTAAGGATTCAGGAAACAACGCGGCAGCAGACTGTCTGTAGATCAGGGGGGTCCAAACTTTTTTCACAGAGGGCCACATAAGGGCTGGGCCGCTCACTAGAGGTATATCGCCTCATAAGTTCAGTTATAAGTTAGCTAAAGCAATCAGATGTAGGTACATGATGCTCGTGAGTGTTGGCAGCTCATCCCTTAAAACAGAAACCTCAGATTGATTATAATAAGGAGAAATAGGAAGGTTGTGTTTCAAGCTTGTTATGGAAGTAAGTAATCTTAGGTCACAGGCTTCTCCAACAGTGCAACACAATAACAAAGATAAACAGAAAAATATAGTGCAAGTAAATATTAAAAAGTAAATACAAAAGGAAAAATAGTTTTAAAAAAGTGAAATAGAGTCTATATGCAAGCTATTGGAATAATATATTAGATAAATAGATACATAATTACTAAGTAGCAGATTGATGTTATGGATGTTGTTTCAGCAGTTCAGGTGTTTAACAGTCTTATTGCCTGTGCGATGAAACTGTCTCTGAGTCTGGTGGTTTTAGTCCGGATGCTGCGGTACCGCCTGCCAGACGGCAGCAGACTGAACAGTTTGTGGCTGGGGTGATGGGGGTCTTTTATAATCCGGAGGGCTTTCTTCCTGAGCCGCTGGGAGTAAAGCCTGTGTCACACTGTCCCGAAATTGACACCCGATGGACACACGATAAAGGAAATGTTCAAATTTGGCTCTGATCGTAACAGCATCGGGCCATTCGTGAGGGCATCCGGAGAAGTTTCTCAGCAACTTCGTGAGCGGCAACTTCGTAAGCCACTCGTGAGGGCATCTTGTCAAATCGTGTCACCTTCTTGTTATCATCGGTGCCATCGGGCATTCGCCCTCACTCTGATCAGGGCGAATGCCAGATGGCACCGATGATAACAAGATGCCCTCACGATGGCCTTACGAAGGAGCAAATTGACACACGAATTCAACACGAAAATGAACCTTCGCAAGGTCCTTTTGCCACCGCTCACGAAGTTGCTGCCGGAGCCTAAGAAACTCCACCGGCGGTCATACGATGGCTTAAGATGCCCTCACGAACAGTGGTGTAGTGGGGATTTTTTTACTGGGTGGTTGGGGTGGGTGGACGGGGGGAGAGACACTATGAACTGACAATGTAATGTAAATGTTGCCTTCGTGGGTGGTTCGGGGCCATCTTCGTGCGAAATTCACAATTCCATATTCGTGTGTCCATCGGGTGTCAATTTCGGGACAGTGTGACGCGGGCTTTAAGGTCCTCCATGGATGGCAGCTCCGTCCTGGTGATGTTCTGTGCAGTTTTCATCACTTTAACTAAGATGTGAAAATGTTTCCAACTTGAATTGACTGCATTTATTTCAAAAGTGGTCTCAGTGACACACGAATACTACTGTGTGATATGTTTACATTCATATTTAAGAAGTACAATATAAGCCGAGCACAAGTTTCATTTGTGGCCCGTACTCCATTATACTTTTTGAATTGGCCGTAGTTTGGACACCCCTGCTGCTGTAGAGGCTCAGGGTGTATCTGATTTTGTGACGCTAAAGACGGAGAGAACGTTTGATCACAGGGGCATCGGTGTCCCGCTGTGCCCGGCTGTTTGTTTACTAAACACCTTTCTGCTCTCACCTGCTCAGCTTCATCTCTTCAGAGGGAGTGTCCTACATGACGGTGTGTCACTGCAGCCTCCCTGTGGCTAAGGCCTTCTGCTTCCTGGAAGACCTGCGCTGGGAGTTCACAACATGCTTCAATAGCACTGCTGTTTCCCTGGCAGACAGGCCATATCCATTTTTGGAATTTGGTGAGTTTGAGGAGAAATCTGTTGATCATTTGGGGAATCACAAACAAAGCTCCTGTGTTGAGGTGTTTTAGAAAGCCACATCTCTTTGATAAGTGCTGGTCTGGCTTTAGGAATTATGTAGAAAACATCCAACAACCGGGCTGAAGAAGTGCTATGACAAATACTCATGCATTTGCTGAGGCAAGTAGTTGAATCTTTCTTTCTCCTTTTTTGACGATTACTGGTAGAGGTGGGAGGGTCATTACAGTAATTGCTATTACTGTAATGGTCTTTTTATTATTATTATCATTATTGTTTTGTCATTTTTATTTTTTATTTTTGTATATATTGCACCTGCATTTTCTCCTGTTATTGTGTTATGTGTGGGAAAAACCAATTAAATAAGAGATATTTTAAACTCTTATATATAAACTAATATGTTACAGACAGCACCATTCAGAAGCTGAAGCAGCAGTACAACCAGAGCGGGGGTCCGGCGCTGGAGGTGACGTTGGCAGAGGTCCAGGGGGATCTGATCATCCATCCACCGCAAGAAATTAACCTGGAGGAAGTGGACCTCACCAACGGCACTGCTAATGGACACATGGAGCAAGGCCCTGCATCAGGTAAGACTGACTCATACAACGTAGCCTTTATTATTCCATGTTGTTTTGTCATGTTAACAGTATTTATGGGGACTTCTCTTTCAGGTCAGAGTGTTAGACTGGAACCAGTGACGGCGCCAGGCATCCTCTCTCTGGTTCTTAATATCGTGTGTGCATCGTTGAACATAATCCGTGGTGTTCACCTCATAGAGTACACATTTCAGGTATTGTAAAAACTTCAAATATGTCCATAGAGGAGTGTAGAATGCTTGTGCTTCATACATTATATTTGATGTGTTTGAATGATGCATTTACAAAGTGTTGTTTAAGAGAAACAATGCTGCACGGTGTCTTTCTCACTCACTCACTGTAACAAACCCATGTTTAGCTGGGGACTGTGTTTAAAAAAGTTCTTGAATAAGCCTACAATAATTCCAAGAGTGACAAGTTTGCATTTTTAAACAGACCTCATTATTATCAAACTAATGCTTCCACAGCAAAATGCTAATACACAGCGGCTGTGAAAGCATTAGTTTGATAATAATGAGGTCTGTGTAAAAATGCAAACTTGTCACTCTCGTGTGAATAAGCCCTAATCTGAAATAAATGTGCTTTACTTCAAATGATGTCAAATCATCAGTTTGTGTCATTGTATGCTCTCTCCACACACAGGATGATTATGAAGGCATCTGGAACGTTGTGGCGTTTCTGCTGGCGTTTGTCTGTTGTGTGTGTCAGGTAAATATAGTTCAGTTTGATATGTCTTTCTGACACTGTTGGGAAAATACTGAATGTCCTCTTCCAACATGAGAGTAACATGATAACAAATGTATCAACTGTAGCTGTGAACATGACAGGATGTGTGATTACCTAGAAGAGCATCAGGACTGTTTGAGGCATATGATAGCTATGTGATTAACATGATGATTCAGCCTCTATGGAGAGAGACATATGACAAGCATGCTCATTTCTGACGTGGAGCTAATCTGAAGTAAACATTGAATGGGATGACTACTTCCATTCTGGAGAGGATCAGATACATGGATCCTGAGATTCAAGCTCAAGCCGGTGACGAGGGATTATTAACATTATTAATTATTCAGAAAAGTCAGAATTTTTTGAGATTTTTGAGAAAAAGTCAGATTTTTTAGAAAAAGTACGTTTTTTGAGATTTTTGAGAAAATCCGATTTTTGTAGAAAAAAAGTCAGACTTTTTCCCATTTTTGTAGAAAAAAAGTCAGATTTGAGTTTTTTGAGAAAAAGTCAGAATTTTGAGATTTTTGAAAAAAATCGGTTTTTGGAGAAAAAGTCAGATTTTTTAGCAAAAGTCAGTTTTTTTAGATTTTTGAGAAAAAGACAGAATTTTGAGAATTTTTTGAAAAAGACACAATTTTGAGAAAAAGCCAGAATATGACAAGCATGATCATTTCTGACGTGGAGCTAATCTGAAGTAAACATTGAATACTGCTTTCTATTCCTCCATCTTGTGACTGAGGAACTCCCTCTCTTGGATATCAGCATGTGAAGGACACTGTTCAGGAACTAGTTGATGCTCTGTATGTGATGACTACTTCCATTCTGGAGAGGATCACAGATACATGGATCCTGAGGTTAAAGCTCAAGCCGGTGACCAGTGATATGTTTCTAACAGACACCATGTGACCTCTCTGTGTTCGCAGTGCCACCTCTACCTGTTCCACTCCTCTCTGAAGAAACACAAGTCCTTCGCTCTGCTGAGTGTGATCGTCCTATGCAACCTCTACCTGCTCGGCCTGAGGAACCCGTGGCAGCTGCTCTTCCACATCTCAGTGGCCTGCATCTCCACCCTCCTCATCCTCCGCCGCAAACTCATAGACAGAAGCAATGACTGTGGAGTCTGAGGATGAGAGGACATTTTACTACGTTGCAGCGCGCACAGCTTGAGGTATGAAGAGGGGCTGTGTCATAACGGACAATTATAACTACAAGTTGGTATTTTCTTCTATACATTATGTACTTGCACTTTGTGTACATTTGTTTTCAAGAGAATGAAAGTGACTATTTCTGGAACTTTAAAATGATCTGCAAAAGCTTGGAGGTTTTAGAAAACAAAATGTTTGTGCCATCCTGTTCCAAAAATGTTTTTTAGGAAAGTTGTTTGTGTCAGAATTGCTGACCAAAGTTTTTCATGAAGATACAATCCAGTCCTACTTGCTATTTTTAAGCATTTCAGCTCTCGTACTGCTCAGTATTATTTCTGCTTTACAGGCTTCGATTATCTCTGTGTAATCAGTTTACATCGCTGAGTGACAGTTGGTGATTGTAACACATGTTAGTTAGTAGTGATATATCTGCTTTGGTAATGGTGGGTTTCATTTGAGGTCAGAAACAGTCGGGTAACGCGGACAATGCAGCTTTTTTTAAATGTATTTTGCATTATTTAATCATTAGGCTTCAGTAAAACCCTAATGCAGAGGTGTAATTATTAATCTGGGGGTTGTTTCGCTCCTTATTGTATGAAAAATATTGTTTTATTTTGTTTGATTGTGTTGTCTTATACACCGGCAAGTGCTCAGCTAGTCATTGCAAAGGATCAAATGTAAGGGCTCCGTTATTTAATGACTCCATTCAATACTGAGGGAATATAAGTGTTATATTAATTCTGTTTAAGGCATGTTATATTAAGTGATATTTAAGAGACATTTATCACATCAACTACATTTTTGTACGATCAAAGCAGATTCTTTTTTCTACTGATCTCGCCATTTTTAAATTGTAAAAACTGCGGGTATAAATATGAAGGCACTGATTTTATGGGTAAAATTGTTTTGAAATGAGTTGGAGTTTATTTATTTGGACTGCACTATTAGGCTAAGATTAGTTTTGCGTTGGTTACGGCGATTATTCTTGAATGTGCTGCATATCGGGTTCAGCTTTTTATATCCTGATTTATGTTTATTGTATGTAGCTCTCAGATTCCTATAAACATATCAAATCACATTTTATAATCGATGTTTGAATATAGAACAGTAGTGCTGCTAAACTAATAGGAAATGTCTAATTTTACTTAATTATTTTTAATGTTTTGGGTATTTAGCTTCTTAGATATTCATTTATTTAACAGTTGCACTAATGTCTGTTAAGCGTGGGAATTCATTTCTTAGTTTATTGTGTTTTGACAAACGAGTACCGTTGTGGCATTGTGTAATTATTTTACAAAGAAAGTTGGAGGGAATTTTAATCCAAATGTAGAAATTGTTTAGATAAAGTCACTTTTAGTTAGTACAAAGAGTGAGGAGTCTTTTAATAAAAAACTTAATTTGTTCCTAAAAAAATGTTTGGCTAATTTGTGAGAATTACACTGGCTTTGAGGAGTAAACTGTCAGGGGTGTCAAACTCAAGGACCGGGGGCCAAATCCGACCCGCGACTTCATTTTATGTGGCCCGCAAGAACTTGCAAAGAATATAACACGTTTATTATACGGTTACATGCCACTTTACAGAAGCAGGTTGCCCATAAACTACATGTCCCACAATGCATCTCATTTTGTGACATACCACTGAAGAGACTTGCAATTATTTGCCCTCGATTTCTGCTTTCAGACGTAGTTAATTATGAAGTTATTACCCTATCTGATAATGTAATATAATACAGATATATATTTATATATATATTATATATTTATATATGTATATTTATATAGTTACAACCGGCTCTTTGAGTGCTGATGTGGCCCGCGATGAAATTGAGTTTGACCCCCCTGCTCTAAATGGTCTTTTACTGGCTCAATTTCAGATAAAAAGTACCATTTTTTTATATTTTCTGTGCAGATAATTAGTGAATCTGTAATATCTTTCATAAAAAAAGAGGGTTTTACTGAACCACCATTTGTACTGTTGAAAACAAGTTGTTTGACACGTAAATTGTAAAATAATGTGGGAGATATTTGAACATTTGAAATGGAAATGAAGGATAATTGAGTAGATTATGAAGGTAAATAACATACAGTAGAAATGCAGAACAGAAAAATGTGGAAACCTTCTCTTAATATTTTGTTCTAAAAGTCTTAAGTGTACAGAATAAAGGAAACGGTTTTAAATTGAATGAGGTATGTTTAACGGGACNGTTCTCTCTGGAGGTATATTGTGTATGTTTTTATTGCGATTGGGGAGCTGGGAACGCAACATAATATGTTTGAGGAGTTTATGTACCCGGCACCTTCACTGCTGTGATCAAACCCTGTGAGCAGAGACACTTCTGGGGCAGCATGGGTGGCTCAGAGGGGAGTATACTGAAGTACAGATGCTCTGTAACATTACTCTGTGATAGTAGAAGTACATAGATTCTTTACTCAAGTAGAAGTACAGATACTCGTGTTTAGAAATACTCTGGTAAAAGTAGAAGTACTGACTAAACTTATTTTCTCAAGTAAAAGTAAAGAAGTATGGGCTTCAAAATGTATTTAAGTAAAAAGTACCCATAACTAGCAGCTGTTTTAAAGAGTAACTGACCTCCATTTATATGAATAGAACAATAATGTCATTGTTAGCTAATGAATGTTTCCATGCTGAACAACGGCAACATGACAAAGTTTTCATTGGTCCTTCTTCTTTAGAGAAGACCAGGAAATGATGGATACACGGATCGTGTTCAAATCAATAGGCACGCAATGACTCTAAATAATAATGATCACGCCACCAAACACACATTCAGACTAAAGGAACCAGCCTGTTTGGGAAATGAGAGAAGTAGAAAGTACAGGTATTTGTGTTCAACATGTAAGAAGTAGAAAGTACAGGTATTTGAGTTCAACATGTAAGAAGTAGAAAGTACAGGTATTTGTGTTCAACATGTAAGAAGTAGAAAGTACAGGTATTTGAGTTCAAAATGTAAGAAGTAAAAGTAAAAAGTTGTCAGAAAAATAAGTAGTGGAGTAAAGTACTGATACCAGAAAATGAACTTAAGTAGAAGAAGTATTTATACCTCCACTACTTCCCACCTCTGCATTTATCTATATACGTTTTCCTAAAGCCTTATCCTATAGTAATAGAAATGTACATTAGTGTAAAAGCCAAACACATCTTTTGGTATAAAGTGTTCTGAACTGTAGCTCTACAGTTGTCATTATTTGCATTTGAGAAATAATCCATTTTACAGTAAAGTTCAAAAAGGTGGGAATATATAATGCTTGGAAGATCTTTTCGTAGATGACGCATTTAAGCATTTGTGGAAGCAATCGTTCTGTTCTTTTGAGATCTGGCGACCCTGATTCTGACCTATGTACTTTTGGTCAAATGTAAACAGCTGGAAAAGTCAAATGAAGTACAAAATGTTTAAACTGAAACAACTAAGGATTAAAGTCCAGACAAATATCTGTGTCCTCATTTGACTAGAGTTTTTACTCAATGACAGATCGAGTTGCACTTAGGTTTACTTTAAGAATACTGCTCGGTTTTTCATCAGATAAACAGTTTATGTGGCCTGCAAACACTGTTAGAGAAGTCTTTGGATAATTGATTGCAAACTTTCTCAAATAGAAAAAAGAAAGTGTATTTCTAGTGCCTTTTTAGGGTAAAGACAGATTACCCCCTCTAATCAATAAGGTAGGTCTTACTTTACACAGAGATACCCATTTACCATTCACAACCTTTGACCTTAAACTACTGTATCCCTCATGGCCCATAATAACATCACAAATAAGCTTCTGTTCAATTTCTAGAGAGGCCCATAAAACCCTCCCATAAATATCTGAGTCATTGTCTCTATTGGCGTTTTTATTTTACAGACTTTGACTCAGCGGTGTCATTAGCTGTAAAGCATGCAGAGGGCTTGTCAGCATTTTCATGAATATTAAACAAGGATATGTGAGGTTACAACCTGGAAACTAATTTGAACATGTCCCCTAGAGCTCTTAGAGCCATTATATATCCACAGAGACATCATTCCTGCAATTCATCTGAATTAAATGATCAGTCCAGTCTTCATCTGCTGGGATGAACCTATTTTATCCTAATTGGCAGAAGCTCCTTGTGTTGAGAAATAGTTATGGGTGGTCCAGCTGAAATGTTTATGGCTAACATTTCTCTCGCTCAAAGACGAGTGCCTTAAATGATTAAGTCCAGAGTTTTCATAATGTAGGAGAATTATAATGTTTATTTTTAACAATAAAATGTGATGGTTTTTCCCCACTGGCTAAACACGTTTTTCATGTCTGTGCTATTTATTGTCATTGACAGAACGTTTTATATAGATAGCTATCAAAATAAACGAAATAAGCTATGGAAAAATAGGTTAATATTGGTAATGACATGGCTAACTAGCATGTAAATAAAACAGTAACGGTAGAATTATGGAGCAGCTAGCTAAAAGTAATGGTTAACAGTTAGCAAGTTAGCTAGTTAGCTTAGCCTGCTGTTTTTACTTTGGCTAGCTAGCTAACTGATTAAACTAGATAGATAGCTGGAAAAACTGTAAATACAAGAAAACATAAATAACAAATACATAGAGTAATAGATAAACAGTTATCTTAAAGTAATGGATGAATGATAAAATATTAAGCAGGTAGATTAGTTACAGTAAATGGTCAATTGGTAGTTAGTATAGCTAGCTAAAACGGTTAGCTAAAAGTCATGGATAAATGGTTGAAATAGCTATCAGCAGCGTAATGGATAAATTATGGACAGCCCAAAAGGTGAAAAATACATATATTGTAATATCAAATGTATCCAATTCATAATTTAAAATAACAACCATATTATTTAAAATGTCATGCCTCTTCCCTGATATTTTAACAGTAGCAGGAAGTATTTTGGAAGCTCCAAGACTGTATGAAATTACCTTGTGCCGTGGAAGAATGTGAGTCACTCTGGCAACCACCGTTTTTTTATCAAGGCTATTTAATCTTTGTCCCAGGTCCAGTGCCCATGCCACATGCTGGCGGCCACTCAAAGCTTTTTCCGTACATTTAAAATATTATTCATTTCTCAGGGCCATGACTTAGTCTCTCTGTGGAGGTCTCCAATATCAGAGATATAAGAATTATGCCCATTATAGTTCTCTGTCTTCAACAGCAGTGGGTATATTTTGAACCCTTTTAAATTAAGAACGGGTTATTATAGCAAAAATATCTACCTTTTTGCATTTCTTGGATTCCCATAGTGTGCTTTCGTAGCTGATGCGGAAACAATGGCTTTAACATTCACACTATGTTCCACCTCTCATGTGTTGATTCCCGGTCTGTTACTCAGGATGTCCCTTATGCGTATTAGGATGCTCAACAGTTCATAAACCCAAAGTCTTTGATGTTCCCTGCTCACTGGCTCGACTCAACAATTATTGTAATCACAAAGCAGAGACAAATCCAATCATAAACTTTACTCCACTACTCCATTCTCGCCAGTAGGCCTACAAAGTTATTGTCTGCCTTGAAGTGGATTTTCTGACACTTCATTAATTGATCCAAAGAGATTCAGTTAACTTGATAGATCTGTGGTTCTAGAAAATAAAGGATTTGTTTTTGCTTCATTCAGTCAATGCTTAAAATCTGTTCTCATTCAAAACTTAGGCTACTTATAATTTCGTATTTGTTAAGTATCTGAAGGATATTCACAGAGTTTCCCATGTGTGTATAATACAAAGGCCTACCCCAGGACTTCACAATAACATTACTTCACCCAGACATGACGGCATGCTTTAAATACTACATTAATCATGTCAAAAGCGATATGAAGCATCCTGTCATTGTTTAAATGTGTGAAACAACTTCCCAAGCTTTTTGACACCTCGGATAAACATGAATCAAGGAGCCCACTTCTAGAAAGTTTCCACTACATTGTGTGTTGGCAGTGACAGAAGTGAAGGGGAAAATAACTTCTGTTGTATTCATTAATGATTAGTTTGTCTTCTTTGTTCAGATGGCGGCAGCAGATCAAGCGACAACAAATGGAAAACATGACTTTATAGATATGTAATGTTGAACTCGTTAGCAAACAGTGGCTAATATTAACACATCCAGCAGACATGGAGCAGCGTTAGCTTTCACTCTGAGTTGTGTTAATGTCCTCCTGATGAATATATGTCCAATATTTGCACTCTTTTAGCTATGTTTTTGGTGGTATAACTACTTAAAGAAGACATATATTGCATATTTGTATTTCGTGCCTCTACTGTGATATGTTTCCATGATTTAGTGTTCAAAAAGAACATACATTCATTCGTTCATTTAACCATCCCCGACTTGTTGAGTTTTGTGGTTCAGAAGAGATGTTCAAACTGAAAACTTTAACTATAACCAGTTTGCAGTTTTACCACATTGTGCCGTATTCAATGAGGGACCATTAGATCTAGAGCTGTCCATATTGTTCTTTTATCCTCCAGAGACCCACCCAGTCATTTTCGTCCTGTGTGGAGCACATTGGGTTTTGGTCCATTAATTTGAGGTTATATATTGTTATGGAAATCTTAGACCTAGTCAATACTGTGGAGATATACAATTAGAATGATCAATCAATAAACTGGTGAAACAAACAGAGTTGTCTTTCTGGATCTTTATTCGAGGCGCCTCGAAGGCACAAGTCTCACAGAGTACAGGGTAGTCTGCAGGAGTGTAGCAAAGCTTATATACAAGATAGGGCGGGCAGACAGAGTTTTTGTGTAGCTAGGCGGAAGCTAGTGCTTTCACACGGATGTCTCATATTGTTATTAGACACCTGTGTCCTTGAGCTGTAGAAAGTATAATGGTTATCAGAATATGGAAGTTCAAACTTTGTGTGAAGAGGAGTAGTTTCAATATAGTCTGCCAAATCAGCTCTGTGGCCTTGAAGCGCTTAAGAATAATAACCCTCATTAGAGTATGCACAGAAAACAGCATATATCAGGAAATGGTACAGTAGTGTTAGAAAATGCTTTTGGTTTTTAACATATAAGGTAAAATAAGAAATTGCCACTACAACATGCCACAGCATTAACTCAAATTGTACTCCACAGAGGACATCCTGGGCTTTTCAAACATATGCCATATGTGGGGGTGTGGCTTTGAAAAAGATAATTTCATTGTATTTCAAAATGGCGTCCATCAACACAAGCACTATTTATAGAAAGAGAAATGGTAAGTTTGTCATTTTGTAATTACCAGTGTTGTGAGTTCAATATTTTAATTAATTATAGTAAGGGAACATCTTAGGAGTTAGTGTAGTGAGATTCAGAGCAGTGTAATACATATTTGACCTAAAACTAAATGTTTTTGTGAATGTCCTCTGAGGAGGACATGGGGATTTGCTAACTCTTTATTTCCCCCATTTTACACAACACAAATGGAGTCCACTACGGGCCAGGGTTCTGTAGGGTTCATGGCAGACGGATGCAGTGGGAAAACATACATCAAGTGCCTCAAGTGTCAGATGTATCTCTGCATTTCAAAAAAGGATGGAGTACTACAAATGAGGGCTCAGTATTTGTTGCATTGAATTGTTGTGCTCTAATGTTGTCTAAATGTACTTGTATGTTAATGTTGTTTGTATACGCTTCGCTAACATCCAAGTTTTTGTTAGTCATTATGTTTATACCACCCTAAAGACTTGTGTGATCAAAAAAAGAAAAGGACATTTGAAACCTTTTTCTTTCTGGGTCTCATAACAGCTGGCATTCTAAAGCGAGATATTTTCCTAAACTTTCAATTCTGTTATTATCCAACAAAGCTGCATCTCTCTTTAAGCTTTCGCATGGAAGAGAAGAGCCTTTACACTCATTCTTTCATGAAATCAATGATAAGCAGCGAGGCTTATCTTCCAGCTTTTCCTCTGATGTTCAAAAGCATGACTCCTGGCTTCTGATCGGATCAGACGGCTTCCCTTTAAATCAGAGTCGCGGAAAGCAGCCTCTTAGCCGTTTGGACACTCGCCTCTCCAAACTTTGCTTTATTTGCAACATGAATATTTAAACGGTGTCATGAATATTAAAAGACGCTTAAAGGCAGGACACCTGTCGCACATTTTAAGTGTCACTGGGAATCTGAAAATAACATCATACATCTTCTCTCTCGTCTGCAGCCCACTGCCTGTTTAATGAGAGCAAGACACTATAACACGTATATAGCGTTTACAAAAATAAGCACATCTATTTGACGAGCAATGAAACGACCCTAATAATCCCTCTATTCGCAACAATTACAGTTCAATTATAGTTAATCGTATTATATGCATGCTCATTTCCACTTCATGGTCAGAGCTAATGAAACATCAGGCCCGAGAGCGGCTGATGTGTTAAACCAGGCATGGCTCGGTGTGTGTTAATCTTTTTACGGCACACAGCCTTTTTCCTTGGTTGAATTCGCTCTTCTTCGCCGAGCTGCTGAGCACAGCGAGAGGCCTCACAGGCATCGAGAGAACCAATAAACCTGAGGGACAACACACGGATTAACTCAAATAGCTGCGGTTTCATTACGCCAAAGCAAACTCAGCTGGGCCAGTTAGACCCCTCAAATATTGTAACTGAACCAACAATGGCGGGAACTGGAGCGAGAGGTGCTTTGATTTCTGACTTCAGATCCCATTGGAAGAGATACTGAGATTTTATTGAAAGGAGTAATGCCTGGTTTGTACATTTAGAGGTGGGTTTAGTAATTATTTTTGTTTTAAAGGCACTGTTACCTGTTCCTCTCTCTACAAGCTGGAGATAGTGTTTCATACCTTCTCTTAATAACACATTTTCTTCCTAATTAATGACATGTGTTGCTACCTGATTATATTCAAGCTGTAAAATGTGAATATTGGAAATGAAAAAGACCTTTAACATATATTTTTCAACTATAGGTGTTTCGTCTGAAGCTTTAAGAGTCACTATTATGCTTTTCGGGGTAGTGTGCTATATGAGGTTTTTGTGCCTGTAAAGAGGTGAGGCAGCACAGGCAGGATGAGACAAATAAAGAACTTTTAGAACATTAAAGGTCCCATGTCATGGCCATTTCTACTGATCATAATTCCATTGTTGAGGTCTACTAAAATAGATTTATATTGTGCAATTAACCAAACTCACATTGGTTTCTCATACAGCATCTCTGTATAGTATGTGTATTCACTCTCTGTCCTACGCGGCTTGTTGGAGCTCCTGCCCCCCCCTCCATATGAGCCCACTGTGCTCTGATTGGTCAGCTCGCCCACTCTGTTCTGATGAGTCCACCACCGTTACAGCTGAACATCAGTGATTACTGCAGACCGTTTACATGCAGAAAAACCTTCATAACACACAAGGGGACGGGTAACAACCGGAAAAGCATGACATGGGACCTTTAACAAGAAATATTTTATTTATTAGCAATGTTTTTAATAAATACAAATGAATTCTTATTAACAATAAATATTTTATGACAGTTCACAGTCAGCCTGCTTATGTTTCAGAGCTGCTGTCTGAGAGTCTGCAGGTTCTCCGCGGTGCGTTCAGGTGCTGCAGGACTCTTCACGCCTCAGCAGAGAGCAGATATTTGGCCCTGCAGACCCCCACCTGAGGGGGGAAGTCACACACCGAGCCTGCAGACACACAGATATACAGGTCCGAATCACGCAGGGGAACAAAGTGCTTTGAGTTCTGACCACATGTGAGTGTTTATCGGAGTTTTGACACAGAAGGTCAGATTTCTGAGGAAAATGTCTGAATTCTGAAGACAGTAGGAATACTGAGGGAAAAATGTGAGAAGAGTCAGATTTTTCACATTTAAGTTTGAATTCTGACTTTATTACCCAGGTTAAACAAACACAGAGCTTTCAGTGAGTCAACAGTGATTCATTAACTTTATCATACCGAGCCCAAACAAGTCTCTCTGTGTGTGTGTGTGTGTGTGTGTGTGTGTGTGTGTGTGTGTGTGTGTGTGTGTGTGTGTGTGTGTGTGTGTGTGTGTGTGTGTGTGTGTGTGTGTGTGTGTGTGTGTGTGTGTGTGTGTGTGTGAGAGTTTAACTAAGTTCATCAAAGACAACTTTTAATATGATTTTTGACATGAAAACACACAAAAAGAAAGACACAGACATTTTAGCTCACTTTGTTTTGCCCTTAAATGGCTTTTCTATGTGTGTGTGTGTGTGTGTGTGTGTGTGTGTGTGTGTGTGTGTGTGTGTGTGTGTGTGTGTGTGTGTGTGTGTGTGTGTGTGTGTGTGTGTGTGTACCAGAAACCTGCTGGTCCTTCTAAATCCAGGCTGAAGGAACCTATTGTTATTGGTGGTATTATTATTATAGTGCTGGCGTTTCCTTTTTTTGAGGTCTTTAGGATGCTTCAAAAGTTGTATAATTTTGCACGGACGCCAGGACCGGTGAAAAATTCAATATTCTGCAGTGGATCGGTTAAATATTCCAACCTGCTCACTCGCGCCACCTATCAAAATCCCATTTCGGAATACATTTACAAAGTTGCACCGTAACTCCGAATGACCTGAAATGTTGCACACATATCCGGGTGGACCTGCTCTACAAATAATCCTCTTGGAACCCTAAGCTCCGCCTACATTTTTTAAAATTTAAATTAGCATAATGTTCAAAACAGTTAAATATTCACTTAAATTTAAATTTTCAGTTTTTCAACACCAAACTTCGTATACAGTATCGGTGGAGGTTCAGACACATAGCCGTAGAAAATGAGCATGTTAGGACGATAAATATTGCTGCCGTCAATCAAAACGTACTCGCAAAAAGGCGGGCTTAGAAAGAAATGCTCATAACTCATCAACAATGTATCCAAACATCACAGATTTTGGTGGATAGGTTCAGTCTGTCTTGGGGAATAGGCACACAAAAGCATTTTCATTTTGGACGATAGGGGGCGCCAAAAACACCACCAATGTATAACTCAAGAACGGATGGACGAATGTTTTTTTTTTTTTACACATACCCTGGGGGTGACTACGAACTGAGATTTAAAGTGTCGCAACAAATGCAGAATGTGGGCGTGGCCTATACATTTTTTTTAAAATTGCGATAGCATAAAATGAGCTTCGGACGCAAAAGTTGGGACACACGTCGCAGCCCACGACCTTTTCGAGAATGTAAAAAAAATAGGTAATGTTTCAAAAAAACTGCTCACTAG
>NW_011336773.1:24085-25376 GCF_000735185.1 Notothenia coriiceps | reverse complement strand
TTTTTTTTTTTGGTACCTGGCTGGCTCTCCCTAGCAGCGGCGCCACTATTTGTATATAGGGGAAACACTGCACCCTATAGGCCAGTGTACACAGACTGGTCGCCGTGCGAAACCAATACAGAGATCATTGACAAGACCAAAACACCAAAAGTACAGCAGACAAAAAAAACAAGAAGAAAACTTGCATCGTAAATAATAACAATTAAGGGGAGAAAAGAATAAACAACTGAATCAAGAGAACATGGTGAGTTTAGGGGACTTGATCATATTGTATGACGAGCAGGGCTTTACAGGCCTCCATCTCTTTTGAAAATGTCGGTTTCTGAAGCCGTATGTGATTTCCTCCATTTCGTATAACTCCCAAAACTTGTGGATCCAATCGTTATACGTTGGAGGTTCAGGTTTCCACCATCTAAACGTGATGCGCTTGAGAGCTGCCGCTAAAAGGATTTGTAGCAAATATGCGTTCCCTCTGCAGCAACCCCTTCAGGGAGAGCTCCAAGGAGAGCGGCTGTGAGCACACTTGTATCGGTTTGGTTTTGTTGGTAAGGAAACAAGGATTTTGTTCTGACATTGCGACGTAACATTTGAGGAGAATTGGTCAGATGATATATTAAAGCTAAAAACAGCTGACAGCTATTTTTTGTTTACAACAACATTTCTGTGTCAGTTTTTATGATAAAAACTTCATTTAGTGATTTAAGGTGCATTTTGTGTTTGTTTTTTAAGATATTTGTGTTGTTTTTTCAGCTCTTCAGGCCGAGCGGCATCACCACGGGATACAAAACATTTCTCCACATCCACGACTCGGCCTGGAGGAAAAGAGACCAGAAGAGAGTCGCCTCTCAGAAACAGGTACGAGAAAAGTGCAAGTATCTCTCAAAATAATAATAATAATAATAAATGTTATTTTCAGTGCTACAAGAGGCATGATAGAAAGGCTTTTTTTTTTAAAGAAAGGTTTTTAGTCTGAAATGCCATCTTTAGTGGCATTAAAAACATCTATTTAAGTTTGTTACAAAATCTTATAACACAGTGAAATCCCGCTCATCTTGTAATCTGTTGATTTAAAACGTTTTTTTATTTTAAACAGTAAAACAAAATCAGGACAGCTCCTCAAAACTCACCAGAAATAATAAAAAACATTTTAATAAATACATCTGTTGGCTGTAGCTCAGAGATCAACTCCGCTGCATCACTCTCGGTGTTATAAGAAAAATATAATATTATATATCTTGAAAAGCATTGAATTCAGCGCTATTGTTTGAAATACAATACTAACATGGTTTTA
>NW_011336773.1:18378-24054 GCF_000735185.1 Notothenia coriiceps | reverse complement strand
TACGGCCCGTGGTGTGGCTGGCCCAGGCCCCCTTCTTCCTTTTGTTTGTTTTTCCTGTCCTCCAGCCCCATTGTTCATTTGCCGGTTGGCCATGTTACGCCGTTAAATGCTGCGTGTTATTGTATGTTGCGGGTCTCCCAACGAGCCACTACCACTAAGTAGAGGGCGGGTCGTAACAGTGAACCACATTAGTTTTTTAAGTAGAGCGCGTTTCTCCTAATGGAAGTGTTTGGGTCGTTGTAGCACGTTTGCACCATGGATGTTTAATAAGAACTGGATACAGCGTGGGAGGCGGGGTCTCGTTCTTTCCTATGAGAGCTGCTCATTGGCGCATGAGGACAAAATGGCCCAACTTTTGAGAGAGCGAAACGTCACAGATTACCCATCATGCCTAGCTGTCGGAGCAGAAGAACCCGTATGTGCGCTCACAGAGCATGTACCCCTTAAGCCCCGCCCCCTGAGCTCCCACTCTCGGCTCACTAGAATGAATGGAGACAGAAAATAAATGTAGATTTGGCTATTAATGCATTTTACAACTTTAAGGACCGAGTGATTCTAATAAGGGCTATACAATAGTTCATACTGGGCAGTTTATTTAGTTAAAAAAAGTATCCGCTGATTTACAGACGTCTCTTTCCCCATGTTAGTCAATGGGGAAAAGTCTTTCTGGGCCAGGTGACGTCACGGAGTCCGGCGCACTTCCTGGGGGCTTGGTTTGCACCTGTGGGCCACCGTACAGATGTACCTGGTGATAAAGATGTTTCTCTGCAAATCAATCAATATTTCTACGTTTCCTTTTCCCGCTTCGTGCAGCAACCATTTTTGCTCGTTCCTTTTCTTCTGCAGTCTTGAAACACGATCAAACATTTATTTGATTCTAAAAAAAAAAACATTTGGGGGGGTTTTCGCTTAAATGCAAAATCCAGATTTCATACATTTTCTTTTTATATCTTTGGTGAGTTTTGTTTAAGATGGACAAGAACAAAAAACATACTTACTGCTTCCTCCCTCTGCATTTCACCAGCAGGCACACAAACAAGTACCATGAAACCCTTTAGATGTTGGTTTTGAAATGTAACAATGATCCCCAAAACAATAACATAATACAGCCGTGGTCTGGTGCTGAAGTCCGTGTCCGAGCACTGAGGTTTCTCCTGCTAAAAGTCGATAAATTAAAAGTTTGAAAACCATCCGAAGGTTTTTCGTATTCCTTGTAAATCAGAAGTTTTATCGTTGAGATGTACCTGATAGTAATAAAGACGTTTCTCGTTTCCCAGGTCGTGGTTTCCTTTGCTTTAAAAGGAGAGAGTCTGGAACCACGACCAGCGCTGGCGTAGAAACGATCGGAGCGTCATCGCGGGATTTTTAAATCTGACCGTTAGACGGTGGGGGTCTAAGTGAGGAGGCACCAGGGCGTCAGGTCCGTGTCGCACTGCAGGCGCACGCTGATGACGGTGCACGGAGCGCCGCTGATGATCAGGTCCCGCCTCGACTCCACCTCGTACCGCAGGTTCGACAGACCCCCCTCCGGATCCACCTTGAACTGCTCCTGCAGGGGGAGGAAGAGGGGGAGGAAGAGGGGGAGGAAGAGTTAAGGTCATTTATTTTATTTACATTTTATTTTTATTTGAGTATTTTTGTTTATTTTATTAGAAATGTTTCATTTTTTATATATATATGTTTATGTGTATGTATATGGATATTTTATTTCAGAGAATTTAGAGTTTCACATTTTATTTAGACTTTATTTAATATGTTTTTCTTAAACTTTTATATAAATAAAAGTGTATAATATATTGTTTCACACAGGTGTGATTATGAATATTCTTTTATTTAACATTTTCTTTATTCAATAAGTTATAACTTAAAGATTGATTTATGAAACAGATTAAGGAATATTCAGATTTTTTTAAACCAATTAATTCAATGCTTTTTAACGATATATAATATTATATTTTCTAATATTTATTTCACCACGTTATTCACAGCCAACATATTTTATTTATTAAAAAAAATAAAACGAATAATTTATTGTTTTAACAGTTTACGAGCAGCTTAATACAAATGTTTAATTGGAGGCTCTCAAAGCGTAAGGTCATAGAGATTTAAGACTTTTTTCAAGGCCACTTCAGGAGAGTTTTACTTTGGGGGGGGGGGGATCATTATGTTTTAAAACATTTCTGAAAAATGCTAATTATATGTATTTTTGAAGAGATTTCGTAATTTGACTATTATTTTTACAATTGTATTTATCCTTTCTTCAATATTTTATAACCTTTTCTTATCATTTATTTCACAGATTTTGACTTTTGTTTTCCCTATTNATTTTACCCGCAGGGATTTGTTAGATCTCTGGGTAGCGGAGGGAAGCTCTGAAAAGGAAGAAGGGGGCCTGGGCCAGCCACACCACGGGCCGTAGGACCCAGAGCTTCCCTCCGCTACCCAGAGATCTAACAAATCCCTGCGGGTAAAATAAAGCCACGAAAACCTACGCTACCTGGTCCTCCAGAGTACATGAAGAGACAAAGTAACACAAGGGATCTACAGATCCTACACAGCAGGAAGAGGTGGTCCACGGACAAAGTCTTCCGGCATCGGGATAGGGGAAGAGACCGCTTCTCCTCCAGCTTCTCCTTTTTAAGTCCTCATCTGAATGTAATTAGGACACCTGGGGGAGGCGGAGCCAGGGGCGGACCCGGTGTACCTGCGCAGCAGAGAGACAGAGGAAAACAACCAAAAGCACGTAACATTCACACGCAAATGAAGAGACACTTCAAATAATATCAGAAGGAATCATGGAGCGTGGAGGTGTGTGGCGCAGTAGGTTGTTTGTTGGTGTTCGGACCAGGTTCAAACCCCACTGCAGTCCGCATGTCGTTGTGTCCCTGAGACACTTCACCCCAAATTGCTCCTGTGGGGATTGCCCACAGTATTGTAAGTCACTTTGGATAAATGCGTCCAACAAGTGAAATGTAATGTAGCCACCTTGTTAAAAGAAGCTAATTAAATCTACATGTTAGGTAAGTTTCCAACCACGGTAACAGTTGTCCAACTTTATCATCCCCGAACGCCAACAAGCGCTGTGTGCGTCACTTTTTAGTGTCCCCGTTTGCAGCGCTTTTAGTAAACGATGTTTCCTCAAGATGTCTCTTCATGTGTTTTGGCTTATTTGTGTTTTTATATCTGCATCGTTCCTGAAGCTGCAGCCTGTTTCTCTCATTGGAAATGTTCTGGGTCGTTGTAGCGCGCTTGCACCTGTGGGCCACCGTACATCTCAACAATAACTGATTTAAAAGAGAGTGGATTAAAAAACCTCCGGATGCTTTTCAGACGGTGTTTAGCAGGACGTACCTCAGTGACACAGACCTTCGCAGCAGACCACGGCTGTATTCTTTTATTTTTGAACTGGGATTGTGCAAAGAGCAGTGATTTGTAATGGGTCTGCATCATACTGTAAGGTTAAAGGGCTTATTTAAGCTTTTGTAAAGTGAGTACTAACATCAACCGTGTCTCATGTTGTTTTTATTTTCCTGCTTTTTTTTATTTTGGATTTAAGAGCAAGCGCATCTTTAAAACAACTCCAAAGAAAATATTGCAAAATGTATTAGATCTGAATTTATGTATTTATGTAGGTACATCTCAACATCTTATTATTATTATTATTATTGTTGGTTTATTATCTTTTCTTTACTGGGATTGTGCTGGGCAGTGATTTGAGATGCATCTGCCAAACATGCGTCTACTGTAACGTTAACGTAACAACAAAGTAAACCCTTTAACGGTCAAAGGGTTTCCTTTTTTTATCCTCGATGGAAGCTCTTTTTGAAATGTACTAACTACAAAAGTATATCATTATGTTTGATTGTTCTGCTGTTGAAGTGAAGATGAAGCAGTAAGTATTTTTTATTTAGTTTGTCTATCTTTCAAATAATTCTCCAAAGAAAAATTATGTATTGTGTGATTTATTTATTTTATTTTTTTCCTACCTGTCAGACCATTACAGGAATATGTGAACTGGGAGACGGTCTATACAATATAAGTGCTATTGTCATCCATAAATCGCCTTATAACAGGTAATAGAAAGGGTTCTGTAAGAAAAAGTAAATCGTAGCAAAAATCTCTGCTTGTCTACTACAAAAGAGAAATACAAAAATGAGAAAATCACTTAAGAGATAGTAACATTAATAAAAAATTGATAAAACAAAGAGAAACGGCCAGTACATATAGATAAAATCAGTAACGACGCAATTTTTACCACGCCACAAACAATAACATCGTACATAGCCACGGACCAGGAGAAATCTCAATAAATATACACATTACAGACCTAAAAACACAAATACAAGTCGGTATCGCCGAGAACACAACGAAAGATCCTCAACACATGTTTAACATTCTATAATCAGACTATAATTTCGTGGCTCTCAACACGAATACAAGGGACGCGAGACGCAGGGAGCACAAGAGAATCAGTAACATCGACTTGAATACGAGGCTACGGAGAATAAGAAACGTTAACGGGAGGTATTGTCTTCGGTATGTGGGAGTTGTAATAATTTGTTTCCTACTTTTAATTTCCAACGCCGGTTAGACGAGGGCTCGGGAGTCGGCAAGAACATCTATACACGGCTTGCGAGAGGCTCAATTAATGCTATGGTTAAAGGTAATAGAATGTAATGACGTCTCGCATGTTTTTGCTAGAAGATTAGGTGTCTCGACCCTTAAATTTTAATCGTGCGTTCGACGGCCGCAAAGTAACCCGTCGCGGGCTCTCCCAAAGTAGCGGTCAAGTGAGTCTTGAATTCCTTTTAACGGTGGGACCCCTTTGTCGACACCGCTACCTCCTCCCCACGGAACAGAACAGAGAAACAGAAACCTGGCAGGATTTTTGGTGTGCATGTGGTCTCGGCAGACTGAGCGGACAACAAGTAGAAAAACCCGCACTTTCAAGCTAAAGATATTTACTAAATTTCCCCGGTATAATAAGAGTTAAGTCTAAGTATAGTCGTATACATCACGAGATGAATTCTCAGGAGGGACGACTGACAAGTCCACATATAGTCGCATACATCAGAGATGAATTTCTCAGGAGAGGACGGACTACAAGTCCTACTATATAGGTCAGATACATCACAGAGAAGAAATTTCGCAGGAGGGACGACTACAGTGCCCACATTATAGTCATACATCCAGAGAAGAACATTTCTCAAGGAAGGACGACTACAAGTGAGCCACATATAGTCATACATCAGAGATATGAATTTCTCAGGAGAGCGACTACAAGTCCACAATAGTCAAACATCCAGAGATGTCAGAGGTACGGAAAATTCAGTTTTCCGAGACATAAAAGAGTATGAGGGACGGACGACGTCGTGGAGAAAAGTGGGAGACAGTTTTGGTCTCGGTCAGGACGAGACTAACCAATCGACGAGCCGAGCAACACTAAATAGTTGTTCGAATCTCTACAGGCGGGGCATATCGGATAAGTGCATGTTCCACCTCGCGATCCGGTATTCCTCGTTACTCACATGTTTTCCTACAGTGAAACATTGTCTTCATTCTTTTCGTCCGGTTTCCTCCGCAATTAAGTCCGTCTCCACACCCTCTCCTTGGACGTGATTTTGGATGTGCTGTGTGATGTCGCTTCCCTTCTTTGGGGATTTTCGGTTATCCGGA
>NW_011336773.1:6958-16821 GCF_000735185.1 Notothenia coriiceps | reverse complement strand
CTCACCTGCTTCAATCAGCTGTGCACCCTCCCCGACTACACACCTGCTTTCCATCAAGCCATTTACAACGGCATATCAACGGAGGTTCCACAACCTTTCTCCGCCAGATCGTCAAGTATCAGCCGTATCTCGCGTCTCTCCTCCGGTACACAGCACCGTAGTGTGGAGTTGCATTAGGTAACGCGAGATACGGCTGATACTTGCGCATTAGTTTCTGTTATGGATAGCTCATCAACAGTCCTGCCAGTAACGTTACTATATTATCAATGCTACTTTAGTTATAGCCTGATATATGATAGCTAACTTCACAATGTTGTGATGTGACGTTAGCTAACATTCTGTAGCTAACGCCGGTCACTCACCAAGATAGCTGCCCAGTTCTCCACTGGTTCTCCTCACACCACAGCTCAATTTCTCTCCGATGGCCGTTATTTCTTCTAATCCTTGGCTGCTCCTGGTCTCTTGGACGCCTAGCAGGCTCATAATTATAAGGTTGTGGTCCGTCATATGCATTTGAATATTCATGTTCAACTTCTTCTGTGTCTCCTGTGTCGAAACTAGCATTGGGATCCATGTTTATTAATACGTTACACCGGCCGCTCTCCCCCTTGTGTCCCCCGTGTTACGTCACACGCGGGAGGTCACGTGCCGAGGCTTTTTTATGCAGAAGTGAACATTTCTTACAAAACGACGCCAGATGTAACTGTAGTGTATATTTCTGTATATTTTTTTGAAAATCTAGTGTATTCATCATTTTCCTACACATTTATTCACAGGTGTCTTTAACCTGGAAGTTGCTCTTTAAAAGCGTTGGGGGCGCGGCGGGAGCGGATCAACAGCTTGAGCATCTGTCAGCTCAACATTATAAATAACCAACCACAAACGATCGCCGGTTCATCTTGTTTTTGGCGTGAGAATAGTTTGGGCAGCGTGAGAGCGTGAGATTGAGAGTGAAAGCGTGTGTCACTTGCCAGATAAGTGAGAGTTGGCAACCCTGTTAAATGATCCATACAATTATTTAATATGAGCTTAATTGTGAATCAGGACTCAATACATAGTGTAGATGTATCATGAATAAACACATGTCATGACTGTTAAAAGCAAAGTTGGTGGGTTATTCAGTCTTGCTGCACGCTAATGTTACCGTTAGCTTGCCAGCTACAGTATCTACAGTATTGCAACTTCTCAGGAAAGTAATAGCCTACATTTCAAAAGCAAATGAACGTGTCAAGACATACAGATTGTGTCATCTTATTTAATTGGCAGTTAAATAGCAACTTTGTGTGTAATTGTAGCTGGTTACACGTAAATGTGACCATTAGCTTCACAGCTAGCTAGTAGGCTACAAAGTAATCGAACTGTAGCTCTTGTAGAGTGCAGGATTTTGGGATAAGAGCCTATACAACTATTTTATTTAAAAGTTGTTGAAACACAGGAGTCAATACACACTGTTTGTGACAACTTATTTAATGGGCTTTCTTGACAGTGGCAACCCATTTTGAAGCGAGAGACATCTTCTGTTGCAGACTGTAAATCCAACATTTTTGACTGCCCTTTCACCATTAAAGTAAAACAAAAAAACTGTACTGTAGCCCTTACATGGTTTGGGTTACTTATAGTCAATGTCCTTGCAGGATTGCTGCTGTTTCAAGCTTGTTTCTTTGTGGTTGTTTACCCTTTGTTTTTAAAAAGTTTCTTTGGACAAAAACATCTACTCAAAGTATCACATTCGAAAAAAGGTGTTTGTAAAAAGCAAAATCTGAGGTTCCTTCTGCAACAATATATGTTATCTACATACTGCCTCTATTGTTCCTACTGTATTTAATCCTCCTTCCATCTTGGCAGGTTTACGATGCGGGTGTGTTGAGTGGTTTTGTAATCGTTGCTTCATTTACAACATGAATATCTGACTGAATCACTGCATGTTTTCTCTGACTTCCACCACATTGTGTCACGTCCACAAGCTTCCACATTCATCACGGCAGCAAAACACACCGTCACTGTCACTCAGGTATGTTGATAGATGGCATCTGTGACTATTTGTGTTAGATGAGTTTTAATGGGTGTTTCAAACTGTAATTTATGGCCACTTGTCACGACTAGTTTACACTTCCAAATGCCAGAGCCTCCCTCCCCTCCGTCTGAGAAAGAAAATACCTTCTGCTACAATCATCGACTCATCTAGCAGCTAAAATACCTGTTATTATCCTCAACAGGTATGAAGACCTACAACCCAGTTTCCCTCCTTGCACACCTTACCTAATTTCCATCTTTCAAAAGAGTGCAAACATCCCACCGTGCTGTACTCGCTCGAGGTGTACCGTCTGTCCATCTGTCTGCAAGTTTACTACCAGGCCTCGACTGTCTGCCTAAAGATATCATTATTTTCACATTTCGATCCTGAAAGGGGGTCTGTGCCACACTTTGAAGAATACAAGGAGGATTTGTTACATGCCACCAAACACAGTGTAATGTTGGTCCGCCTTAAACTTGTTTGTGACATATCAAAATGTCCCTGATAAGGAATTTGTTTAATTGGTAGCTGCCACCAACGTCTAACTTTTACTGCCAAAGATCTGTCGTTGCTGCAGTCATGATGGGTGATTTAATGTGGACAAATACAATGCACAACAATTATCCAATGAGTAGAATCGTCATCCCAAGAGCTATGCTTAATCACTGCATACTACATAATAGCTTAATGATTTAACCATAGTATTTTAGACAACAGAAAAAACATTTAAATTGCGAAATTGATGCTAGCCTAACTATTACCCTGAAAATCCTTGTGAAAATGTTTTCGAGTTTGCTAACCTATGCCTAATAACGTGTTGTTTGCTCTTAACAAAACTTAAGTGCATACATGAAACACAAAATAAATCATGTAATTTAACTAGTCGGTTTTAATACAACTGTTAGTGTAAATTGTTTCTGATTCTGATTCCTCGTGCAAACCAAGTGAGCTAGCTATCCTATGCTTAATCACTGAGTAGCTACAGTTTTTGTATAGCTTAGTATTATACTCAAAGAACATTGCATTTACACAACATGCATGCTTGTCCAACTACTAACCATGAATCGTCATGCAAAGCTAGCTATGCCCAGTGGCGGACTGGCCATCCGGACGTTCAGGACGAATCCCGATGGGCCGGTACTGAAGTGGGCCGGTCGGACGATGTGGGCCGGTCGGATAAGTCACCAGCACCCCGCCTCCCTGTTGACAATTTACTAGCGGTATTTACTTGCGGTACCGAGGTGGGCCGGCGGTACCGAAGTGGGCCGGTAGAGAGTCCCGGGCTGATTTTGAGTCCCAGTCCGCCCCTGGCTATGCCTATTGACTGTGTATGAGTTAAGCTACAGCTACATGATCATTTGAATAGCATTGCATTTCATGCCCTCTATGTATTTGTAGGCCGAGTTCAATATGCAACTCAACCTTAAACACATGAAGGGTCGCTGCTGTTTTACTGTAATGCACATCAAGTTCACATTGTGTACTGTGAGTCATGTTCATGCTCAGATTTATACAGAATATCTTTTGTCCATTTATTTACAGCCCTCCACTTTAAAATATAATGCACTGTAGTTTGTCATAAATTGTTTTTTACTTATTGTCCTACGTTTTTTTAGCTCTTTAGGTTATTTTGTATGTTTACATTTGTGCTAAATAGTTTGTTAAAAATACTTTCTTTGTATCATCCTTATAGTGTTGACCTTATTCTCTTATGTTGTTTACATTTGCCCCACCATATACCAAAGCAAATTCCTTGTATGTGTAAACCTACCTGGCAATAAACTTGATTCTGGTTCTGATTCTCACTAACGGGCCTTTCAGAGTGTATTTGGGGGGAGTGGGGTAGGGAGGCTGAAGTGTGGGAGGTGGGAAAGGGGAGGAGGGTCGGATCTTATCTGATCCAGACCACTTTAGGAAGACACCTGTGGCATCCAGGACGATATATTACCACCTAAGTAGCCGTAACCCCCCTCAGGTTTAGTGTTGGAGGTGGGCTGTCAGACAGCTGCAGGCAGGAAGTGAAGCCGACAGGAGGGAACGCCTTTTATTTATGGAGCCCTGAAATGAGGAGATTTAACGAGGATGAGTTTCAGAGAGCGAAGGTGATCAGGTTCAAAATCAAGAAAGATGACAGAGAGAAAGAAAAGACGAGAGGAAGTCAAAACAACTGCACAAAGCTAGTAAACCTAATTAAGTTTGACTCTTACTGCTTCTTCCTGTTAATTCTCATGAATCACTTCAGCTTGTTGCTCCATTGCACAGCTGGGATTATCCAATATATATCCATTTAATCATTTTAACACTTTGCTGCCTACTTGTGGCTTGTTCAAAAAGAAGTCTTCAGGATTAAACACACACAATAACAGCTTTAGTGTATTGTAAAAAATATCCAATGTGATCCAATACAATCTACAAAAGTCTGTTTTCATTAATGGTGTCTTGTAAACTTTAAAGGTCTTTCAGGCGGACACAGACACAGGGAAGGATTTGTAATCACCTTTTCAATTCACCTTGTATCTCATTTGGACAATATTTAAGTCAATTGTGGGTTTGATTACAATCAGATGTAAAAACTTCAATTTTTTTTACATTTGTTTGGACTTGAAGTGCATTTGAGTCAACGCCAAATGTACATTTTTCCATCTGAATGGAAATACCTTGATATTGAAGTGTTTAATCACTTCTAAAAAAGGAAAATCGAGACGCGGTGATGCAAAATATAATGCAGCCTTTTTGATGTTTCTAAGATTTTCTGGCTATACTGGAGATTGGGTTCAATCAGCAGAAGCATCAACCTTCATATCATCTAACCTTGTCCATTGTTTGGTTTGGATTCACGACTTGTATTGTGTAGTTCCAGTGTTCTTTCAATTAGGGACCAATTTATACGTCAAAGCGTTAACTTATTTATTTTACATTTTTAAAGTACTTGGCGACAATTCAAATAATTGATCATTGATAATGGAGTTATTGTATTAGTGAGAATGTTGAGGTTTGAACTAAACAAACATCACAAGCACTATCAAAATCCTGTATACTAGTAGAAGTACTCAGAACTAGTACTTGAGTAAAAGTAGAAGTACTCAGGTATTGTACTTGAGTAAAAGTAGAAGTACTCAGATCTTGTACTTGAGTAAAAGTAGAAGTACTCAGATCTTGTACTTGAGTAAACGTAGAAGTACACAGATCTAGTACTTGAGTAAAAGTAGAAGTACTCAGATTTGTACTTGAGTAAAAGTAGAAGTACTCAGATCTTGTACTTGAGTAAAAGTAGAAGTACTAGATCTAGTACTTGAGTAAAAGTAGAAGTACTCAGGTCTTGTACTTGAGTAAAAGTAGAAGTACTCAGATCTTGTACTTGAGTAAAAGTAGAAGTACTCAGATCTTGTACTTGAGTAAAAGTAGAAGTACTCAGATCTTGTACTTCAGTAAAAGTAGTAGTACTCAGATCTAGTACTTGAGTAAAAGTAGAAGTACTCAGATCTAGTACTTTAGTAAAAGTAGAAGTACTCAGATCTTGTACTTGAGTAAAAGTAGAAGTACTCAGATCTAGTACTTGAGTAAAAGTAGAAGTACTCAGATCTTGTACTTGAGTAAAAGTAGAAGTACTCAGATTTTGTACTTGAGTAAAAGTAGAAGTACCAGAGTGTAGGAATACTCTGTTACAGTAAAAGTCCTGCATTCAAAATGTTCCTCAAGTAAAAGTAAAAAAGTATTAGCATCAAAATATAGTTAAAGACTTCCGGTTGGGCGAACATGTGAGGGCTGCGTTGTCTCGTCCTCCCACAACTTTACTTTCTAACTTTCATTTAAAACCACCAAATTTGAGTTAAACCCGTATCGTGTGAACATAATTTGGAGTATAAATTAGAACAAGCCGATGTGATGCTGAAACCTGCGTTGAAAACGGAGACGAAACAGGCGAAGCAGGCAAAACAGACCGAAACTGCTGTCTCAACTGCTAGTGAAGTTGCTGTCCCGGACATGGCTAGCATAATTCAACCCGTATGTTTTGCCTGCAGCACGTCTTTTTGTCCGTTCGGGTCTTGGAAGACCGGAAGCTGTGGGGTTCATAAAAATATATTTTTACTCAATATCAAGCCACGGTTATTGTTTTTATTTTAAATCGTATAATGTCGGACTTTTTTTGTCATCTGTGAGGAAAAGAAATGGGGCTCAGAGCCTCAGAATACTGAAATCTGTATTTTTTAAATCTTTTTTTCCCTCTTATTTGTTATTATTTTCTAAATAACACACTGTTATTTACTCACCAATAACACACAATTATCCTTGTTTTTATTTATTTGTTTAATTCCATAATCTCTGGCTTTTTTGGCGTCCGTCAGAATGATTACCCAAGATCCTCAGCTATGGTTTAAATTCGCTGATTCGATGTTTTAGCCGCAATGCATGTTGGGATTTGGTGTTTATATGATATGAAATCGGAAAAACACTTAAAAAAATAAAAAATAATACTTAATTCGAGTGTTCTTGCTTTTCTCTTTGAAAGTCATCATAACGGCATTGTAATATTACTATTAGACTGCCGTAGTTCTTGAGNTAAACAGAGTGCAGACAGACTACTGAAGCCTCCTCTCCACATGAACTTCAAGAAGCAAAAAAGCAGCATACTGCATTAAACCTGACCTTCACAGAGAGGTTGAAGTTCATGTGGAGAGGAGGCTTCAGTAGTCTGTCTGCACTCTGTTTAGTTTTGCTATCTTACAATCAATATAGTAAATGTGAGGTAAAGTGTGTTGCCAATGTAACCGGTTAGAACTCAAAGTTGCGATGAGGTCTTAAAATGTATGGAAAGGGTCTTAAAAAAGGTCTTAAAAGGTATTACATTTGACCTCAGGATTCCTGCATATACCCTGGGGTTGCACACACACACACACACACACACACACACACACACACACACACACACACACACACACACACACACACACACACAAAGGCAAGCAACTCATTTCTTGCAGGCTGCTTAGGTACAAGAAAAACATGTATATGAATATATAATAATAATATATATTCAGACAGACAGCATTTTCTTTTAAAACATAACTGTATGTAAACATGCTCTACTAGAAACCAACAATTCAAGTTTGAACCTGAAGGAGCGTTTTGTCACTGTTACATTTTAATTGAAGCCATTGAGTGAAGTTTAGATTTGAAACAGTCTAATGTGTATGACACTGAAGAGGTTATTGTTATCAATATATGTACCTGACGACTAAAGCCATGGTGTATTGTATCCATGGCCACAGTAAATTGTAACTGTTTACCCCTTTAACACTTTTCAGCTCATTCTTTCAATACAAATTCATAAAGTTGTTTGGAAACTCAGAGTGAGTAGTAAAGTGAGTGTGTTTTTAACTGAGCACATCGAAGATTATTAATTCCGTTTAGCTTCTTATGTGTCACTCAACAATAAATGAGCAAGCCGTGTCGAAGTCCCAGAAGGTTGAAATTGTCAAGGTAGCTTTAAGCTCTGATAACCAGCAAGCTGTTATTTCCAGAAGGTACCTGAAGCGTTACGTGTCGTTTTATAAACATCTCTTGTGCAAGGCTGATGAGGTCTCCTTGGCATCCATCCACCTCAGTGAACTGTCTGTCAACATAATTACTATTCAGATTAGTGGTTGAAAAACACAGCAGCTGAAGCTTTCGCACAAAATGCAGAAATAACTGGTCTTATTTTTTTTAACCAGTTCTGCCAAACAAACTGGCTATATGAAGTGTCTGAAATACAGTATACTGCATCTATACCTTTCTGATCCACAATGAATACATTGGCCAGACATAGTTATTCCTTTACAGTGTTTCCCCTAGGATGGAGTCATAGCAGCGGTGCTAAGGCACGTGGGCTCAGCATAATGTGAGCACGGAGCACGTGGAATTTTTTAGTGTGTGTGAAGTGCGCCCCGCCAATTTGTTTCTATGTGTCAGCACAAGAAAGGCTCTTGAGGCCTAGTACCAGGGCCGGTTCTAGACAATTTGCTGCCCTAGGTGAGATTTTAGGCGACATTTTATGTGTAAAGAATAAATGAAAAATCTCTACAAAAGACAAATACACTGCAAAAACAGAAACTTATTGACATAGGTAATAGACATCAACATGGCTTCAAATGTATTCAGTATTGTATGAACATGTTTGAATTGGGTGGTGGACGTCACATCCTCTAGGGGGGTCCGGGGGTATGCCCAACCAGGAAGATTTTTTGAACATTTTACAGTAAAATGCTTCAATCTGGTGCACTTTGAGCACACAATTACTAGAGACCTGATCTAGGGGGTCCAACTCTAAAACGGCCATATGAAAAAGATCGGTTTACATTTTAATAATCAAATAAGTATGTGAACATAACCAATAACCTACCATAGCCAATAACAAATAAATGTAGCTTATTTTATTTTTGTTGTTCATTCATATCTTATTTTACCAAGTTAACATTTATTTATTTATGCATATTTTTGTATCTCTCCAACTTTAAACTATATTTTTGGTTAACTGTCCTATCGTATACATTGGAATGATTTCAAACCTGTTTTTATTTATCCTAATAATTATAAAGGAGTGCCTTGGAAATATGTGTTTACATAATTTGTGGTCAAAACGTTTGAGACCCACTGAGATAACTTAGACTAAAATTAACTATCTAAATACTCAGAGTCCTTAACCTCACTGAGCCTCTCAGTCTGACAGGAGAGCTCTCCTCCACCCTGGTTGTAGAAACATCTACTTCTTATATCCGTTAGCGCAGCTAGCACCACATTATAATAACAACAGCGCTGGTACCGGTGCACCCTAGCTGGTACCTGGCTGGCCCCTAGCGCGCGCTCATATTTCAGCAGCGGCGCGCGCCGCCACTATTTGTATATAGCAGGGAAACACTGATCCCTGTCTTCATAACAGAAAAGTAGTCATGTGTTAAAAGTAATGTAGAACATAATCGGCAAACTGTGATCTGCTCCACCCCTTGTCTCCCGCAGTCGTTGCGTGGATTAGACATTCACGAAAAAGATGGGTGGTGAGACCCGGCGTGCCCTCCTTTCTTTTTCTTCCTCCATTTACTGAAAGATCTGCTTGAAGACGTTTTTTCCGTTTCCACACAATCTACGCTCAATGAAAGTATTTTCTTTGTGAAAAACCTCCCCTCCCTCCCTCCCTCCCTCCCTCCCTTACCCCGTCACCCCCCCTCCCCGAGCCTTCTTGGAAGCCAAACTCTCACCAAGTCATATCGAACAGGACACTCTCTGCTGACTCGCCGCCTTCAAAAAAAAGTGTACGGGACGGCTTTTTAACGCAGAGCGGCGGTTTCAGGTTTGGTGGAGAAAGCTGGGAGTGTGAGGTGGTGTGCGTCAAATGCGTGTGTGTGTCTTTGAGGGTGTGTATGTTTCTGTATTGTTTTACTGGTTTTTTCAAGTTTCTGGGTTTTTAAAAATAATAATAATAATAAATATAAGAAGATGTCAAATTGTTTTTTTTTTCCTTGGGAGAATCAAAGGAAGTCTATCTTAAAGAGAGCTAAACTTTAGTGGTGAGTGGTATTTAGCGGAGTGACGTTACTTGATTGCTCAGAACAACACAAAAACACAGCAATGAAGTGCCAAAACAAGTTTCATGACATGCAGGTGAAATTAGCAGGGGGTGTGAGTATATACGATATATGTGTATAGGTGAGTAGGTGATTATACAAACAACAAAAAATAATCTGTGTCTTTTATTTTAGAGATGTAATTGTATTATGAATGCATTTATCTACTGGAGTATTGATTTCATTTAGCACTTTTCTTTTAAATAAGACAGCTTCATTTTACAGTCATTTTGTCAGGAGGCAGAGGG
>NW_011336773.1:2077-6913 GCF_000735185.1 Notothenia coriiceps | reverse complement strand
ACATGCTCATTTTCTACGGTAATGTGTCTGAACCTCCACCGATACTGTATACGAAGTTTGGTGTTGAAAAACTGAAAATTGAAATTTAAGTGAATATTTAACTGTTTTGAACATTATGNCCTGCTAATAATACCATATTACTGCTATCATAATACTGTTAATAATACCATATTACTGCTAACATAATGCTGCTAATAATACCATACAACTACTAAAATAATTTTAGTAGTTGTATGGTATTATTAGCAGCATTATGTTAGCAGTAATATGGTATTATTAACAGTATTATGATAGCAGTAATATGGTATTATTAGCAGGATTATGTTAGCAGTAATATGGTATTATTAACAGTATTATGTTAGCAGTAATATGGTATTATTAACAGTATTATGTTAGCAGTAATATGGTATTATTAACAGTATTATGTTAGCAGTAATATGGTATTATTAGCAGGATTATGTTAGCAGTACTAAGGTATTATGTTAGCAGTACTATGGTATTATTAACAGCATTATGTTAGCAGTACTAAGGTATTATGTTAGCAGTAGTATGGTATTATTAACAGTATTATGTTAGCAGTACTATGGTATTATTAACAGTATTATGTTAGCAGTAGTATGGTATTATTAACAGTATTATGTTAGCAGTAGTATGGTATCATATTAGCAGTACTATGGTATTATTAGCAGTATTATGTTTGCAGTACTACTATGGTATTAGCAGTATTGTGTAATTATTAGCAGTAACAGTGGATTAAGCAGTAGGCTATTATAGTATTATAATGCCAGTATTAATATGATTAAATCTCACCTGAGCCTTGCTGACATTCCTCAGACTGGAGGAGCTGTAGTTTACCTGAGTTAAAACTAAAACCAGGCTTAAAGTGAGAAATAAAACTTTGTCCATGATGTTCTTCTCTGAGACAGCGACACAACCCGGAGTAGAAACAACTAATCTGCCCGGTAACAGGAGCGACTTTGAAGTACACACACTTCCGTGTTTAGTTTACTATCACACCGAGCTGTCACATGACCCAGGTCACGTGATATAGGCATGTCTTACGCTGTGACGTCTTTTATAAATTAAAAAAAATATGAATGCAATTTTTTATAAATTCAGATTCCTACTTCTTCTGTATTTTCTTCCATTGTAATAATAAACAGGCCATCCATCCATCCATCCATCTTCTCCCGTTTATCCGTGGTCGGGTCGCGGAGGTAGCAGTTCCAGCAGAGAGCCCCAAACTTTCTTTTCCCTGGCCACATAATAAACAGGCCTATCATGTTAATACAATTGAGAACCTGTAGATGTCACTGTAAAACAGCCTTTCACACACGCACTCACACACACACACACACACACACACACACACACACACACACACACACACACACACACACACACACACACACACACACTCTCATTGCATTTTAATACTCAAAATATTCATATTCATATTCTATCTATATGGCGCTGAGTAAAAGTATTCAACAGTGATGTATGTTTTAAAAAAAACTGGTAGGAACCTTTACTTTTCACTGCCGCTGTTGCCACACGGACTCAAATGCTACACGGACATCACTACAATCGGCTTTCTGTTTGATATGTTTCCACCGTGAAATTACCGTTAGATATTATCTCTACCGGTTCTGTCTGCGTGTCATTACATGCACTTCTTAAATCAATCGTTAACGGACACTCGGTGGCGGACAAAGCGGACCAAAAATTGGGGAGACATTGGAACCCGGAGCTTTGGAGCGTGAGAACCGCTACATGCTACGTGTACAGTAATAACAACCTGGAGGCCGGAGCACTGGTTTGAAAAAACATGGATTATTTTCTTATTTTAACATAAATAAGCAGATGATTTCCAGCTGTAACGTGCCGGGGGAGTTTGGGTGGAGTTAGCAGAAAGTTAGAATGGAAGACAATGTGAAAAAAGATGAAGCATTAATGTGAAAAACTATTTTTCCCTTTTTGATTTTGAAGAGTTTTTTTTAATCTCGACGGAAATCTGGGTTTTAAAATGATGTACTCATCCAAAAGAAAGCCTGTCCTCTACTTCAAAGAGGAGAGAAGGTAAGAAGGATATTGTTTTTATTATCAATATTATCAATTCTTTGATTTTACATTTATTCATTTTTGTTTTTGTTTTTAATTATATTAATTATTTACATTTTATTATTTTCTGTTGTATTTTTACTACACAGTTATATATGTATTACATTTTTTAAGGTGATATTAATATCAGCCATAGTTGCTACACCATTCTCTATTTTTTTTAATACAATTTTTACATATTATATTTATTACTTATTTTTTTGTTATTTTAATATTTATTATTAATTTTCTTGTAATTTTTTGTTGTATTTTTATAATGATATTTAGCTTTCTTTTGCTAAATATTTGTATATATTCTTATTTTTTTAAGGTGATATTAATGACACTCATAGCTGCTTCACAATGGTTACTTCTTCGTGTCAGTGCATTTATTTATTATTATTAATTTAGTTTTGTTATGTTGATTTTAGGCTAATTCACCAATAGCTTCTACACACCATATCCACATTAATATGTTTAAATATATTTTTATTTGTTTTAATATTCAGTATCTGCAAACTAACTTAAAAATTAAGCAAATATAATGATGTAGATGAACCTTTTGGAATAGTTCTTAGGCTTATTCTTATTTTGCGTTCACACCAAAAAGATCTGGGACTAGAACTTTTTTTCGGGAGCCTTTCCCCCCCCCCTTTTCAGTCCCTGCTAGAGAGGTGGTACATTCCTTGGGAGGAAAAGGTTCCAATTTCGAATTGGCTGGGCGAATTGCAAACCACGGCCCGTAAAACTCAGAAAAGTTTTTGTGAAGCCGCCATTTTATGTGCTCTCATTAGCATTATTAGCATTAGCCCAGCGCACCAACAGAGAGGGACTAACTTATGAAAACACAAAATAAAACGTGGGAGCGGTGGAGTGATGAGGAGGTGTCGGTGCTTCTGGCGATTTACCCGGGAATTCGGATGGCGATTTACTGCCACCCGAATTCCCAGAGTCCAGGGGTCTCCGGGACTCCGGGTGGCAGTATACGCCGTGAAGTTGTTTGCGGCCTGCCAGTAAACCCAAAGCAGAAGAAGAATAAGTGACGTCAGCGGCTTCATTAGCGTAATCTTCCCTCAGGGACTTATTCCGGTGTGAACGCGATCTGCTCTTTTGTTCTGGAACTAAAGAGTTCCGGGGAACTAAGTTCCGGGAACTCTTCCTGTATCTTCCTGTGAAAGCGGCTCTTCAGTACAAAAAAAGCGTTAAAGAGAAGAAAGGAAGTATTAAGTTATTAAGCAGTAAAAAACAATTTATTTGGCCTTTTTTTTTTTTTAAAGAAATGAGATCTCTAAAGTTGCTCATCCACCAGATAAGTGAGTAGAGACTGTGGATCATTATTGCATGGCGTTGATAAAATCACTACAAATATTAGAGATTTCTGTGTTGCGTCTACATTTTTATAGAAGTCTAAAGACACTTAAGCTGCTAAATACTCCGCTATGTTCCCTAACTAGTCTCTGATTTTTTTAAATGTATTTTATCGTAATAATATTTCTCAGAATAGCTCAATGTGTTGGTGAGAGCCTGAAGACTCAATCTTTTAGCACAAGTAGAAACATAACTTGCAGCTACGAGATGCTGAGAGGTTAAGTGTTGGATTTCATATCGTTTTATGACACTGATGATTATCTAAAAGCATAATATTGCAACTTTTAATTATTAAGAAAATTCTAAATTCAAATTTGAATGTGGGAAAAACGATAAAATATCATAAATAAATGAAATATATAAATAAAATAAAATAACAATAAACAATCGAGTTAATCAGAGTTCATTGATGTGGCTATAAAGGAATTCTGTGAATGTTATTTTCTGCATTTTGTATTTATTGAAATATTTGTAGATTTGATGATAAAGGCTTTTTAAAATGTAAGTTAGGGTACCTCGAAAGTGTGGGAACATTTGAATTTTACTCCTAAAAAGCTCCACTCTTAATTTGAAAAGTGACAACGCATAAAGAATATTAACCTTAATTAAAACAAGATGTTTACAGTATGTACAAGGTTTTGAAAAATACATTCTCTCCGTAGTCCCTTCACAGGTGTGTGGAACCATTTGAATATATGATGCTGCATAATAATAAAAGCTATAGGAAACAATCAAGAATTTAAAAAGTATCTTTCTCTCATCGATGCATGTCAGTGTGTATCTGAACTAAACATTTGATTAAATGTAGGCTGTATTTAAAAAAATAATAATAATAATCAAAGTGCTCTGGAGTGTTGTTAATATTTGTAAAAAACGTTTCTCTGCATATTAAATAATTTCCTTTGATAATCTTTTTAATTAAATGTATTCAAACAAACATGAGTTTAAATAAAGTTTCTGAATGCATGTCAGTATGTGTTTCTTTTGTTGAGTTTCTTTGTTTTTCTGCACCTCTGCACTGATTGAGTTTTTTGCATTTATTTAACAAAAATCTGAACTAACCGCTGCCTCCTTTTTATGCACATCACAAAATATTTTTTTGCATTTATTTAACAACAATTAGATTAAATGTAGTCCTATATTAAAAAAAATAATTAAAAAAAATCAAAATTTTCTGGAGTGTTGTTAATATTTCTAAAAAACGCTTTTCTGCATACTAAATAATTCTCTTTCCTCCCCGTCTGCTGCAGGTTCCTCTCCGGTAAATGTACGGTATACAAGCTGTTCGGGCTGTGCATGGTGCTGCTGCTCGTCTCTCTGCTCTGGCTCCAGCTCAGCTGTTCGGGGGAAATGTCCTCCCCGCTGCAC
>NW_011336773.1:0-2046 GCF_000735185.1 Notothenia coriiceps | reverse complement strand
CCCCCCACCAACAGGCAGGCGGACGACGACCCCTCGTGGGGTCCTCACAAGCTGGCCCTCATCGTGCCCTTCAGGGAGCGCTTCGACGAGCTGCTGGTGTTCGTGCCCTTCATGCACGACTTCCTGAACAAGAAGAAGATCCGCCATAAGATCCTCATCATCAACCAGGTGGACCACTACAGGTGAGGGGAATGATTCACAAGGTGTGTCACTGAGGGAATATAGAAGTTATGTCTTGTAAAATAACTGATTTATCCTCAGACATTTAAATGTAAAATGTACTTGGATCTCAGAGAATATAAATAATCATCATTCATTCAGTTGTTATAACAATACAGCGGAGGGGAGGCTTTAGTTTTACAGGAAATGATTCATAAAATGATATCTCATAAATCTACCAATTTAACCCCGGTCGACACTGGACTAGTTTAGGGGGAAGTGTCCTGCCCAAACACACAAAGGCATGTGCACCACTTTAATCTCAGAGAATATCCAAAGAACTGTGTACAAATCTAAAATCCCAGTGGTGTAATATATGCAGGTGTATTTCAGGTCAGTCAGTAGATTTCTGGCTTTATCTGTTGTTTTGAACNTTCGTGCCCTTCATGCACGACTTCCTGAACAAGAAGAAGATCCGCCATAAGATCCTCATCATCAACCAGGTGGACCACTACAGGTGAGGGGAATGATTCACAAGGTGTGTCACTGAGGGAATATAGAAGTTATGTCTTGTAAAATAACTGATTTATCCTCAGACATTTAAATGTAAAATGTACTTCGATCTCAGAGAATATAAATAATCATCATTCATTCATCCCATAAATGTGCTTCTAAGTGCACCACTTTAATCTCAGAGAATATCCAAAGAAATGTGTAAAAATCTAAAATCCCAGTGGTGTAATATATGCAGGTGTATTTCAGGTCAGTCAGTAGATTTCTGGCTTTATCTGTTGTTTTGAACGTTGCAGACTGAAGCTCAGCTCTGACCTTTATCCGTTCGTCCAAAAAGAATGACCTCAGTTTTGTCTTTGTTAAATTGACGAAAGTTCTGACACATTAAAAGCAAGAGAGCAAAATAAAAATAAAACAAGCTAATATACAGCAACTCTGGTATTTAATCCATGAGTAGAAGTTACAGTGCAGTGTGAGATATGAGTAGTTTCATTATAAGCAGTAGGTAAAAAGAAAAGTCTTCAGCCTGGATTTGAAAAGAGAGTTGCATTAGACGTTGTGTTCTTGCTCCAGGTTTAACCGAGCGTCCCTGATCAACGTGGGCTTCCTGGAGAGCGGCAACGACACAGATTACCTGGCGATGCACGACGTGGACCTGCTGCCGCTCAACGAGGCTCTGGATTACGGGTTCCCCTCCGAGGGGCCGTTCCACGTGGCGTCGCCCGAGCTGCACCCCCTGTATCACTACAAAACCTACGTGGGGGGGATCCTCATGCTCACCAAGAAACACTACCACATGGTACTGAACACGCACAGGGATATACAGTTTACTTTGAAGTCACTTAAAGGTCCCCTATTCTACTGTTTCTCATCAATATATTACAGGTCTCAGATATATACAGAGCCTGTCTCTGATTGGCTGAAACACCAAACAGATCATTGCAGCATTACCCATAATCCCCTCTGTTTCAGCCCTGTTTCCAAAGTGCTGATTCTCTGTCTGTTACTTTAGATGAAAATAAGGAGCCCCTCCCCACGCCCCTCTGAGAGAGATTTGGTTAAAAAGAACACAATGGTACTCTAGGAGGAGATTCAGGGGGGGGTTACCTTGGTTGGTGATTGGCTAATGGTTACACAAGACAAAACATCGTTATGACATCATAAAGTGGATTTTAAACAATAGGTGACCTTTAAAGGACAAAAAGTCACATTTGTCTGCACATTCAAGGTCACCTATTATGCAAAATCCACTTCTCCATGTCTCTTCTACATCAACATGTGTCCCCTCTTCTTCATGTCTCTTCTACATCAACATGTGTCCCCTCTTCTTCATGTCTCTTCTACATCAACATGTGTCCCCTCTTCCTCATGTCT
>NW_011336772.1:252311-256213 GCF_000735185.1 Notothenia coriiceps | reverse complement strand
ATCTTTATGATTACATTCAAACAGAAGTTGGAATATTTAGATTTATTGTGGGTTTAATTCTTTAATAAAAAAACTATACTAAAAAAATCATGTCCCCAGTTTTCATGTCACCACCGAAACACAAGGGGTTTTAGTCCAATGGCTGAGCCTGGTTTTTAGCCACACCCCTGCACTTTTGACTAGGCAGTGACATTGCATCCCTGTCACTCATGGCTGAATGGCAAGTAGCTATATCCCATACTTTTGATAAAAATCTGTTCCAAATTCTGAAAATCGGCGTGTAACCTTAAGAATTGTCCCTACCACACATATTTTCTTCAATTAAGTAAAATGTTTCGGGGTTTTCTACAAAGTATTATGTTTTTATGTGACAGACAAGAATAGTCAATTCTAAGAGACAGATGTATCCTGCTGTATGGGTTGATTGTGCGTTAATCTGTTGCTAATGCCTTGGGGTTCCAGTGGGAGGGATCACTGCGCTCTTCCTCGCTCGATCAGACGAGTGAAGGCGGGAGCTGCGTAGTTGTATTTCTTTACTTCTCTCATTCATTATTTCCCTTTTTAAGGTAATTACAGTAAACAAAGCACTATAAATGTATCAACCCATGTTATATATAATCTGTATTACATCACCGTGGTTCGTTGTGAGAGGAAAGTGTGTATTTTGTAATTTGTTGTATTGTTTGAAGGTTCTTGCTAATTCTGGCTAACTTTGTGGGCATTGAAGCTAGCTGCTGTATACTTCGTGGTGCCGCTGAATCTGACCGTTTGCCATGTTGTTAGCAGCTAAGCTAGGCACTGTTACATTCACATTCCCATACAGATGTTGTGTTATCACTGTTAAAGAGCTAAGGATAAAGGAGAATTTAGTCATTATTATTAGTCCTGAAACTTGAGTGTATTCATTGTACTGTAAATGTACAAGCTTCATTATAAAGATGGCTCGATTCAGACGAGTGAAGGCGGGAGCTGCGTAGTTGTATTTCTTCACTTTTTCTCATTCATTATTTCCCTTTTTAAGGGTACAACACTGCCGCTTCCAATAGAATGCCAATTCAAAAACACATATTAAACCAGTGCTTTAGAAAAATGCTGCATATCCAGTAAACACAACAGAGTTTCTTCAGGCCTCTGATTGAAGCACTGAGAGAAACAGCTTGATTTATATCTGTTTCATAATATTGTAAAAAAAACTAACATTTTTTGTCACCAGCTTGACTTAATGTTAGCATATTCAACATTAGTGAACAGCAGCCTCGCTTTTAAGTCCTGCTGAAGATGACAGGTGTTCATCAAAGAGAGGCCACAGAGCGCTTTTCACTTGTTTAAACATTACAGCCGCATCTCGTAAAGCAGATCAGATTAATGGATATGAAATGGACAAACACACAGACAGAAAAACCCAGATCTCTTGGTAGTTAGATGAGATTTATAGTATTAATAAATGCTAGCATTAACAACAGACACAGAATTCTAGAGAACCCCCAGGATATAAAGTTATGTAATAAAGGTTATAATGTTAGATGTTGATTCTGTATTATCATTTTGGTGGATGAAGTTTGTCGTGTTGTTGCAACTGCATTCTATAGCTGCATTTTCATTATAGTTAACATTTCTTAAGACACAAAAGGAGAGGAATTGTAATTTCATTAATTAATTAAGTTTATTTGAATTTGTGGCTTTGACCCTCTGAAAATGTATGTTTTAGCCTGTTGTGCAGATGTGCACAGTAAAGTGGGGTGATATTTGTTGAGAGCAGGGCTGATGGATTTAAAAATGTGTTTGCTGATCCAGGCTGGCTTCCTTTTTGACGAAATACATTCACATTTTTGAGGTGAAAGAAGGGGAACTCGTTAATGAGAGGTTATGTCCAACAATGACAAGCTGCTTTTTCCTCAGTCAATTTGGAAAAAAATTCCAGAACAAGTTAATGCTCCCTTAAGTGGAGTCAATAACACTAAAGCCATTAAAAAAACGTTGTAACCATTATTTTCAGAACAGCTCACCTTCTTTGTGATGTTGTTTTTTCCCCATGTTTATTGAAAACTAATAAAGGCAACTCCATGTTCTGATTTAATGGAGTTCCCTTCATTCTTTTTCGATGCAGTAGTTGTGTTTTTTCACAATTATAGCTCTGTATATACATATATTGGCAGGTAAAAAAAAAATCATACATTCACCAGGGGTCTGCAACCTTTTTGACCAAAAGAGCCATTTTGCTCCTTTTTCCCCAACATTTTTTTGTCTGGAGCCGCAAAACATATTTCATAGCTTGATAGCTTATAAAGTTGTATTTATTGTTATATCAGACAAAAACTACAGTTTTTTTGCATTTATTAGGCTATTTATTACATTATATAAAACTATTAACCTCTAATAAGAAACAAAGAAGGAGAATTCAAATTAAATAAACAGGCCTACTTTAAAATAAATTAAACACAGCACTTGGGGAGTCCTCTGCACATTTGAAGGAAAACAAATATAATTAAAATGGGCCCACTTTGAAATAAATAAAACATATAGCTGCACCCTAAAAATAGTTAAAGGTAGGGTACAGGGACGTGCACAGACATTTGGAGGGGCTATTGCTCTAAACTGGAAAAAGGGCCTCCCCCCGAAAAAAAACATAAGACCTTTTGAAAATTGTAACTTGTTTTTAAATGTAAAAGAAACCAAACGATTATTACTTCAACTAAATTGAACAGTCATTCACATCTCATAACAAAATAAGCTAAGGCGACTACTTGCATTCGGTGACTTGATTTTAAAAATGAAAACCAGGGACATTTTTTGTTTTGCGGTCCATATCTCATTAAAATATCTAATGTTAGTAACTATTAAAGACAAAATGGGGACAATCCTGGTTTTAATGTAGTTTGACGTTTGTAAATGCTGTGCAGACATTCTGATAAAATAGGGTAACTAATTAGCTTAAATAACAAATTAATTAACCAGTTCAATACGCATTATTCTTATTCTTATCAATTTTTATGAGCGCAGTAACGGTAAGGTATCTAATTACTTATTTATTTAGTATTCCGTTAGCTTAATAATCAGAGATGGTCAAACTAAAGTGGTAGAGATATGGCAGAAATCCTACAATGAAGCGGGACCATTGAACTGTTACAGTGAGAGGCAGGAGAGCGACCGCCCCGTTGAGCGAGTTCACAGATGAAAGGATGACGAGAAAGACAGAAGCACAATAACAACAAAGTTAGGCTATATTTAGGTGTTTTTAAGTAATAGCCGACGTATTCAAGAGGAAGTAAAGTGGTTTGTGTCCTTATACTCTAACTGCCATGATTGAGACAAACTCCATAAATCAAGTTTCCAAAATCCAACACTGAGATTAACGCACCGGCAGAATGACAGCGCTGACAAGTGTGTTTCCCGCAGCGAGACGGCCTTCAATACTAATTGTGGGGTTTATCATGTTGATTCGGGCCGTGGCGCGGCAACATTAGCCCAGAACCATAGACTGTATAATATGGCCCGTACCTGGGCATGTCCCTGGTAGGGTAGGTAAGAATTGAAGAAACCAGCTCTGAGTTGCGCTAGACATTTGAAGATACTACAACCGAATAAATCTTGCCTTCTTCCTTCAGACTTCCTTACAGAGCCCCTCCTCCACACAGACACAAACGCGCACATACCAATGAGGGCACGAGATAAGTTTTTGTGCACAGATGGAAGGCTGACAGGCAGGTAGGCCATCCAGTTATTTAGCCGGGCAGGCTAAAATGATTGGTCGTGCTTTTTACAGTGCTACGGCTTCCAGAGATTAATTTGTATGTATTTATTTCGAAAGGCATTTGCATATAATTCATTGGCTATCTGTTAGAGCATTCAATGGAATATATCAAAAAGTTGTTTTCTGAAATAAATTACATACCCCATTGAAA
>NW_011336772.1:245752-252274 GCF_000735185.1 Notothenia coriiceps | reverse complement strand
GGTAGGAAAGGTGAGGTGAGGTAAGGTAAGGTAAGGAAAGGTAAGGTAAGGTAAGGTAAGGTAAGGTAAGGTGAGGTGAGGTAAGGTAGGTAAGGTAAGGTAAGGTGAGGTGAGGTAAGGTAGGGTAGGTAAGGTAAGGTAAGGTGAGGTAAGGTAGGGTAAGGTAAGGTGAGGTGAGGTGAGGTAAGGTAGGGTAGGTAAGGTAAGGTAAGGTGAGGTAAGGTAGGTAAGGTAAGGTAGGAAAGTTAAGGTAAGGTAAGGTAAGGTGAGGTAAGGTAAGGTAAGGTAAGGTAAGGTAAGGTAGGTAAGGTAAGGTAAGGTAAGGTGAGGTAAGGTAAGGTAAGGTAAGGTAGGAAAGGTAAGGTAAGGTAGGTAAGGTAAGGTAAGGTAGGTAAGGTGAGGTGAGGTGAGGTGAGGTGAGGTAAGGTAAGGTCAGGTAAGGTAAGGTAAGCTTTTCAGACACAGAGTCAATTCAAAGTGCTTTACATCAACATTAACACTTAACAGGAACACAATGGAATAACAGATTCATTGAAACTATGCATAGAAGACATACAGAATAGTTTAAACACAACATTGGGGGCACAGGTTCAAACCCCACAGCATGTCGTTGTGTCCCTGAGACACTTCGCCCCAAAGTGCTCCTGTGTGGATTGTCCACAGTATCGAGTATGTGAGTCGCTTTGGATAAAAGCGTCTAGCAGGTGACGTGTCATGATGTAATGTAATATCTATCAGATACATTGATGTCAAGTGATGTTTGGATTGGGACTACTGTTTATGATTTTTGTACTGTTTCTGGTTTTATGTAAAGCGTCTTTGAGCATTAGGAAAAGCACTGTAAAAATCCAATGTATTATTATAAAAAAATGTATAATGTCAATACAGTAGGTGGCGCTAAAACAAGTTACAAGGGGTGCATTTAAAAGGTAAGCCTCTAGGAGCCGCTGCGGATTTTCCTCACTTAGATTTTTTGTCAGGCTCTGACAGGTCTGGTTATTTCTTGCAGTGGAGGCCAGTTTCTCAGTTTCTCAGTTTCTCCCCTGACGCACCGGGAGCATCTTCCTCCATCAGATGCACCCGGAGTCTGCTGCTCACACACCTTTAATATCCAGCTGTTTACCCGGCATGTAACCCGGGTTATTGCTCTGTTTCCAGGCCCGGTTCGTGTGTCGTTTCCCCCCATGGAGGACTAGCCGGGTCGGGGATCCACCGCCCTGCAGGCTGCGGGGAAACACGGATCTCCACACCGACGGGAGTACACCCAAGTCGGGGATAAAAAGGTTGAAAATGGTGGATGTTTCTGGCTTCTCTTGCCGTCATGTGAACGCGGACGAACGTGCCGGGGATGATGGTGAGTGTCCGCGCACCGTGCGTCTCTTTTTTCTCAAACACTCACACACACCTGCTGTCAAACACCATGCAGTATTGATAGATTCCTCCGAAGAGAGGCTCCTGAAGGCAGCATGCAGGATGATTTGATGGAGGTCAGTGGGTGGATTGTCGGTGTGTCTGACCCGAATGGCCGCACCAGGGTCGATCATCCTGTGAGTGGATCTGTACAGAGAACATGGATGCATGGACATATGGTGTTTAACTGAGAGAGTTGTGTTTTTTCCGCTGTCTGTAGCTCTCCAGAGGTCCCTGAAGGGGTCTCAGACAAACTGAGTTTAAGATCAATTCAGGTTAAATATTCTTATGATGAACAGTGATGGAAAGCACATCTTCTTAATACTCGTTCAAGCTACTATGCTGAAAGGTAATATTGTACTTTTACTCCTCTGTGTATCTGACAGCTGTAGTTTCCGAGTATCAGCTGATACAGAATATAAATAAACATGTAGAATGAGGTCTGGTGTAACTGAGTGGTTAATCGAGTAACAGACAGTATTCTCCTCTGTTTTCTATCAAATGTAAAACACTATGAACTTGGAGACTATTTGTGGTTCCTGGAGACACCAAGGGGTCCTCCTCTGGGTTTGATTTTAAGTGAGAGGGTGATGCAGGAATCTGTCTTCAAAGCAGTAATCTGACTTCAGGCTGCTCTGCAATATCTCTGGGTGTGTGTGTTCATCAGGACTCAAACACAACCAGCTGTGCATTCATTATGCATTTCTGTTTATTATATTTACCTGGTTAATAGTTCACAAGTTGATGTGATGGTGTTTATAGAAGTGTCAGAGATCATATAATTGTGTCTATTTCCCAGCATCCAATGCACTGTTTAAACCGAGACTCTTAAATATAGAAATGAAAGCACAGACTGAGATATTAATGTCTCGATTTGTCTTATTATTTGAACCGTTACTGCATTTTAAACCATTTTAAGCAGCACTTCTTTCTGAAGCTAACATTTGAACAGATAACCAATCAGGACAAAAAGATAAGAGATAAGAAAAAGCCCATAATGCATTGCAGCTGCACACCAGGAGTATTTTGATGAATGCAGCTTGACTCTCGCAGTTGTTCCTTAACTCATAAGTAGATTCATGCTCCCGGGAGGTAATTGAAAGGCATTCTGGGAACTGTAGGACATTGAGAGACAAAGGGAAAGGCAGCAGTTCATCGCATAAATAACGTCTGACGTGTGTTGAGCTTTCCAGACTGTAGTTATGAAACATTGAGAGGATGTTAGAAACCGTCCTCTTCCTCCGTGTGTTCCTCGGCTCAGTCAGGCGGACGCTCTGCAGCCGCCGGGGAATAAGATGCCACAACACGTCTCCTCGGATCTGTTAGTGGGTCAACATCTCCGGCATGGTGCTGCTCGCTCCCCCCCCCACCTGTCTGTGGATGTAGTTTACTCTCCGGCTGCTGCAGCTTCACTGTCATAAACATCACCAAAAAACCTCAACTCTATGTCAGGATTGACCCTCTTGGAGTGCATTAGAATAAAGCAGAACAAATAGTGAAGTAGTTCCCTTAACATTTCCTTCAAATGATCCTCATAGTTCACCCAGAAATGCGTCTGAATCTGACATTTTCTGAACACCTTTCCTGAGTAGTTGGTCAGTATTATTGTGCTGTGTTGCATTGCTGATTTAGTGAATATTTGCATCATATTAGGTTTGCATTAATGTGCAGAAATATCCCCACACTCCCATGCACTGACCAGAGCAGTTTGACGTTAATAGAGATCTTAAACTGTTCAATAAAACCCAGAGGTCGTGTTGCCGTATTGCGTTTACTGACAGCATCGCTCACACTCGGAGTATCTGCTTGTCAGAGATTCCCACGAGGCGTTCAGGGTCAAACAGTGACACCAACGTGAGCTAATTAGTGCGCAGACTGAGCAGAGAGCTGCAGGCTGAAGGCCAGATGTTGTTATGGGATCCGACAGGTGCACAGACTTTTGTTGCTCAGTGCATGATTACGGAGTTGATTATATAGTTTAGAGACTTTAATGTGACTCTGTTTGGTCGGGGACAGCTTGATAAAGGTCCTACGTGAAACAACAGATGCACTATCTTCTCTCATTGTGCTCTTAGAGAGGTGGACAGGTGGTGCGTTTATGTTTACCTGCAGGTTTCTCCTCTGCGAGCGGAGGTCAAACCAGATCATGCAAAATGCAAACATGCAAATTGGAGTAAACAACCCTCTGCTGCCGCTCTGGCACTGATGCTTCATTCTTTGTGTCTGACGCCAGAAATAATTGGCATCGACGCCCTCTTTGTGTCATCGCTGTGATTTAAAGGTGGCATATAAGGACAGCAGAGAGCACCATGGGTTCTTTCTACAGGCGCCAAAGTGTTATTGCAGACTTTGATCAGCGTCACTTGGTTTCTTTATGAGCCAGAAATCAGGACTTGTTTGTTCTGACTCGTAATTATGATTATGTCAGCACTCTCTTTTACTCATGGAGTCCTGCTGATGACTCATGGGTTTCAATGTGCTGTTCTGATGACTTAAAGGGGACCTATCATGCAAAATGCACTTTGTGATGTCTTTTATACCTCAATGTGTCTCCGGTGCGTCGGGGAACTCACGCAGCGTCAGAAAATAAAACCCTCTCTCTTTTCCTCCGTACCCAAATCTTTTAAAAACGGGTGTACAACGAGCGGTCACATTAGAGGAAGGTACCGACTGGTAACTGTTCGCCCCAGGGTAAAACTAAGCTAAAAGGACCAAGACCAGACAAGTGGCGTCCTGTGCCTCGTATTACTCGTAAGCCTTCGCCTGGCGGTCCTAATTGTAAAATGTTTAGTGAGTGGAGAGACTCCCAAGTACACAGTGGACGTCGACAGGAGAGTCGACAGCAGTGTGGACACGTGTAACAGACTTAATAGAGCATGTATTGTCGGCAGAGATTAAAAGAAGCAAAATTACGAGTCATGCTGCGCCAAAGAGGGTCTCCGGTCGGAGGTGACGAGAGCGACAGGCCGGCCGGCGGGGCTCCTCGGCGAACCTCCTTATAGTTAAACTACCCAAACACTAGGTTTTGTACCCTTCCTCTTCGATTCCCAATCTCGAGGTTTCCAAACCGTGTCGCTGCTGCTTAGTTAACGACCCCTTTAGTGGAAGTCGACAAGACGGGAGACTTCAAACACTCGCAGGTCCTTTAGACCCTTCAAAATGTGGTTCCAAAGGTCTCGAAGTGATTTAGTCCGGGAAACCCAATATGTCATTGTAGGTCCGAGAGAGTCAAACTTCACCTGGCATAGTACGAATTAAAAAACTTTTTTTATATAACAATCCCGGTATGGATAAGTTTTGTACAGACACCTTCACAAAACAAGTTGTTAATGCGTTTGTCTAGTAGGTTAACATCGGGTACGGAGTATGACGAGTGGGGGGAGAAAACTTCCGGGACCAATTTCTCTTTGGCGCCTAGAACCCAGGATGAAAAACTTTTTTTTTCTTTCCCTTTCTCATCCGCCTCGGATTACGGACTAGTCTAAGATGGCCTCTATTTCAATTTAAGACGACAACATTTTGCGGTAGGACAAAGATTTGGTGCCAGTTCCTAATAAAAGACTTTTGGTCAATAACCTCGGGGTTTACGAAAAGAGGAAATGTCAAATAGTGTTTCCAACAAGGAAACAAAATAAAGGACGAAAAATTTGTGTACACGGGGAGAGGTCATGTCCAATCGAAGAACTCACAAATCGCTCCAACGATTACATTTGTTCTGCTTCTAATGCAGGTTTTGTGCAAGCTTCCGTAACAAGACTATCCGTTGAGAGACAACCAGGCGGCTGCAGTTGTCCGGCGTACTACCTGTGCAGTGTCGGCCCTACTACGCTGATTGCAGTGTCCGCCTACCTACCTGTGACAGTGTCGCCTACCTGTGCAGTTCGCCTACTACCTGTGCAAAGTGTCGTGCTTACCTGTGTCAAGTGTCGCCCTACTACCTCTGCAGTGTCGCCCTACTACCCTGTGCAGTTGTTACCTACGTACGCTGTGCAGTGTTCGCCTCACCTGTGCAGTGGTCTGCTAAACTACCTGTGCAGTGTCGCTTACCCTCGTGACAGTGTCGCCTAACTAACCTCTGCCATGTCGCCTACTACCTGTGCAGTTGTCCTACTACCCTGTGCCAGGTGTTACCTACCTAACTGTGCAGTGTCGTCCTACTACCTGGTGCAGTTTCGCCTACTACCTGTGCAGTGTTTGCTTAACCTGTAGTGTCGCCTACTACCTGTGCCAGTGTCCGCCGTACTACCGCTGTGCAGTGTCGCCTACCTGTGCAGTGTCGTACTACCTGTGCAGGTCGCCTACTACCTGTGCAGTGTCGCCCTACTACCTGTGCAGTGTCGGCCTACCCTGTGCAGTGTCGCTTACTACCTGTGCAGTGTCGGCCCGTACCCTAACCTGTGCAGTTGTCGCGCTACTACCCTGTGCAGTGTCGGTTACTACCTGTGCAGTGTCGCTGTACGAATACGCTTGTGCAGTGTTACCCTACGTACCCTGTGCAACGTGTTACCTACTTTACCGCCTGTGCAGTGTCGCCATACCTACCTGTGCAAGTTTCGTACTACGCTGTGCAGTGTTCGCTTACCTGTGCCAGTGTCGCCTACTACCTGTGAGTGTCGCCTACTACGCTGTGCAGTGTCGCCTTACTACCTGTGCAGTGTCGGCCTACTTAACCTGTGCAAGTGTCGCCCTACCTGTGCAGTGTCGCCTACTACCTGTGCAAGTGTCGCTAACCTTGGTGAGTGTCGCCTACTACCTGTGCAGTGTCGCCTACCTGTGCAGTGTCGCCTCCTGTGCAGTGTCGCCTACTAACTGTGCAGTGTCGCTTACCTGTGCAGTGTCGCCTACCTGTGCAGTGTCGCCTACATGTGCAGTGTCGCCTACTACTGTTGCAGTGTCGCTACCTGTGCAGTGTCGACCTACTACCTGTTGCAGTGTCGCCTACCCTGGTGACAGTCGTCGCCCTACCCGTCATTGTCGCCTACCTACCTGTCGCAAGTGTTCGCCTACTACCTGTGCAGTTTGTCGCCCTACTACCTGTGGCAGTGTCGCTTACCTGTGCAGGTCGCTTACCCTGTGCAGTGTCGCCTAATACCTGTGCAAGTGTCGCCTACC
>NW_011336772.1:244761-245733 GCF_000735185.1 Notothenia coriiceps | reverse complement strand
AGTACCGTTAACCTAGAGTTAATTTATTCACATTAATTCCCATCAACAAATCAATTGTATGTGTCACATGAAATCTTTATTAGTCAAGGCAAGGCAAGTTTATTTATATAGCACTTTTCAACACAAGGCAATTCAAAGTGCTTTACAAAAAATGAAAGACATTAAGAAAGTGGCATTTAAAATCAGTCATTAAAAAGAAAAGCTAATAAAATAAACATTAAAAGAAAAAATACATGGATAAAAGTTACAGTGCAGTCTAAGATATGAATAGTTCAATTAAAAGCAGCGACAAAAAGAAAAGTCTTCAGCCTGGATTTAAAAGTAGTAAGAGTTGCATCGGACCTGCAGGTTTCTGGGAGTTTGTTCCAGATATTTGGAGCATAATAACTGAAGGCTGCTTTACCATGTTTAGTTCTGACTCTGGGGACAGAAAGCTGACTTGTCCCTGAAGACCTGAGAGATCTGGATGGTTCATCATTTAGCAGTAAGTCAGAAATATATTTTGGGCCTAAACCATTCAGTGCTTTATAAACCAGCAGCAGTATTTTTGAAATCAATTATTTGACACACAGGAAGCCAGTGTAAATACTTCAGTATTTATAGTATTAATCTTTTACTAAAGACATCCCTACTAACTTCCCCTGAACTTTTAATTGTCCTACATTGTTTATTGACCCCAGCAGACGTCAATACAGCAATGCTTGTCATCTGTTCATTGGTCTACATGCCTCTTCCCTACATAATTGATTGCCAATGGATTTAGGTAATCTGTCACAGGTATATGAATCCACTCCAGTTGCTCTGCTAATCCTCCAATGACACACACACACACACACACACACACACACACACACACACACACACACACACACACACACACACACACACACACACACACACACACACACACACACACAAGACACACAAACTCTCAAACACAGACACACACAAACACACACACACACACACACA
>NW_011336772.1:243264-244721 GCF_000735185.1 Notothenia coriiceps | reverse complement strand
AATCTGTCACAGGTATATGAATCCACTCCAGTTGCTCTGCTAATCCTCCAATGACACAAACACACACACACACACACACACACACACACACACACACACACACACACAAGGACAGACGCAAACCTAGTCCAACACCATGTGACCAACTTACGGAATGAAGCCAAGGCTTTAAATACTATGTGGACTGGTTTCACTCAGGGGAGATAATCACAGAGCAGGTGTGTGTTGGTGTATCTAAGAGCGAGAGGGAGCGGGCAAGCAGGGTGTCTCTCTGGACACAGGGGAGAGTTTCTGCTGCTGCTTCCAGGTGGAGAAGACAGAGACCAGAGGGATACAGAGAGCTTCACAGAGAGAAAGTTGCCTAGCAGACAGTCCTGAGGGCTGGTTCCAGAGGGGTCTCCTGTGGTCTCAACTGTAAAGCGCTGAAGAGAACAACAACAATGTTTTTTCGCATCCCTCGACTGACCCCAGGATATATAAGATACCTCCAGGTGCGTAAGATGCTTTAGACGATTTTCTTCTTTGGAAAGATTCATTATGAGTCTTGGACATCAAGGGACATCTGCAGTGGCGCACCAGTCGAGCAAATTCCATTAGAGCCTCTAAAAACAAACAACCGCTGAGACCTAGATCAACAGCCCTGCACATTTCTTCAGTAAAAAGTTGCAATGTAGTAAACCAAACCTTAGTGAGAGGAGATTTCTCTTAATGCTGCCTTTGTTGAGCAATCTGCTGTTGGAGTTCAACCTTCATACCTTTAAAAGGTCAAATATATTGAAATTAGATTTATATTAAATTGTAACAACTTGCTTTAAAAGCTTATTTTAATTTAACTCCACTGACTCATCACTTTACACAAGTGCCCACTTGTGTGTGTCATGGCAGAATTTAGAAGAGAGAATTACAGCAGCCTGTCTTTGAATGGATTTGAATTAGAGATGCCTTAGCTAACAGGGTCAGGTAAATGCCCTCTAATTGGATCTCCAGGGGAATCGCATGAGATCTATTTCCAATCGCCCTGGTGGGTATTTCAGTGGCCGGGCAACTGCACTTAGAAATCAACAGTGTGGCAAGGGATTCTTTAAAAAAGGACAGTTTCAAACCTCATGAGTCTCAACTCATCAGAGTTCATGATAGTGGATAATCAAATGGGGTTCTCATTGATTAATTAGCTTAGAAAATGTGTATTTTCCTGTTAAGAAACACTTAATACTTAATTTGTATATAAAAATAACTGAATGTATATCTGACTTTAGGATATGTCTTGGATTTGCTCACATTTCTGAGATTTCCCCAAGCCTGCACAAGACACACATGCAATGACTGTAGGAAGTTGAGAATGTATTGACAGTTGACAAAATGGAGACTCTAGTGCGACTCTTCCCCTACGGTAAGACCTTGGCTGGGATGAGGCAGGCGTGTGATCAGAGTCACCTCTTTAAGGAATCCACCGCGGC
>NW_011336772.1:238660-243203 GCF_000735185.1 Notothenia coriiceps | reverse complement strand
GACACTCTCTCAAACACAGACACAACCCACACACACACACACACACACACACACACACACACACACACACACACACACACACACACACACACACACACACACACACACACACACACACACACACACACACACACACACACACACACACACGTACAAAATTGGTGGCCCACTGGCACGTTTTTGATATGATGTTGGGGATACAAAGATATAACACAAATGACACTGTTGAGCTGAAAGCTGTCGTTAAACATGCACTAACAAGAATTTTTGTAACCTGATAGGGCTGCAACATCAAGAATTGATAAGCATTATTTGTTATGTTTAAAAGGTTTAATGGTATAAACCTGAATACTCAAAATCTTACATTTTTTTATTAACAAAGACAGAATAAGAACCCTTAGTCCACAGTGTGTATAACCACATACTATACATACAGTACAAACCTAGACATTTTCTGTTCTTTAAAAACATAACCATGACTTTAATTCATCTTCATACTAATTTACCACATGTTTTTTGACTTCACTTTGTCGTACAAAAACCACCATGAAGTGTCTCCATCCAAAGAGCTGTCCAGATGCATGTCATTGATATCACTCTTCATTATATCCGTCATACGTTTAGTAAAGAATCATCATTTAGGAGTAAGTTGTTGACCATGGTTTTGAGCTCCATTTCCCACGTTTTTGTTGTTGTAAATGCCAAACATTTTATGTGAATCTGAACTCATGATCCGTCTGTTTCTGTAATGGTTTTTATAATAAAATAAACATTATTTGTATAATACTTTTGTTGACCACATTACGTTACAATGTGCTTTTTTAAGGAAAGAAAACAAAGAATAAAAAGCTAATTTAAGAAGAAATCAAATAAAAATGACAAAAGCAAAATGTTAAAACTAGACTAAGACATAAAATAGCAAAACTGCAAATTCACATATTTTCAGTGCAACCTGATTGCCATCAAGGAAGACGGACTATTTTCCCAATACAACATGTAAAATAATAAGCTTTCAAATTGAAATCCTTTTTGTTGTTAAAGGCATCCCAATAAACCCCCTGGATTTAGAAAATTATTATTACTGTACATTCACCACAGTACTGCAATAAAATTGTGTTAGAGATTAAAAAGTGTTCATCATGACTGATCATACACATATAATTCAATTATAATCAGATAGCAGTGAACAATCCTCGTCTTTTCTACACCAGTGATCCCACATGAGAGCCTGAGACGGCTTTAATGGAAATGTTCCTGATTGGAGAGGCACTCCACTGACTGTACCACTGGAGAGGCCAGTGCGTTCGCCATATGGGACAGGGATGGTCAATAGGATTATGTTGTGCACCTCTCCTTCTCCCTCTTCTCTCCCCACACATAATCAACTAGGGGATGAAGTCCGAGCCCACCAAGCCTCCGCCGAAGTGTCCCAGATCCCCTTTAGCCTACTTGGGAAGGGAGAGTGGGGCAGTGGGGGTCTCGTGGGCAGAGAGAAAGAGCAGGGGGGACCACCAGATGGATTAACATATTCAACAGAGCCAGAGATCAAGCCTTTATAGAGTGAGGACAGAGGGAGGCTTTCTCTCACACATACAGAGTCTGAGAGAAAACAGAAATGAGTGTAAGCTGGATTTGTTTTCATTGTCATGGAAAAACAGCGATAGGCCAAGTGATAACTCCACTACTCAGATGTAGCCTACATTTTTCTTCTCTCGCAATTGTGGGCCGGACATGTTCACAAACACTTGAGGTGGAAAGAAACTAAATGCATTCACTCACAGTCACAATACGTGTGCGTCCGTATTAAATAAGTAACTTTTTTTTAGATGTTATACTTCTACATATTTAAAGATGAATATATTGTACGTTGTAGCCTCATAATCAGACAGAATTGACAATCGTATCGCACTTATTGAGTTAGTTGTTTGAGAAGCTGCAGTAGCAAAGATAAAATACAATTTAAGATAGAGCTAAAACAGTTATGCAATTAGATAATGCACCCAGAAATTAGTGACACATACTGTGGAAGTGTCTTCTGATCTAAGGCAAGGAAATTATTTGGTCAGTGTCTTCCAAAACCATTACAAATCACAAGAAACAAATATTCTCTTGTAAAGATTTTGGAAGTTTAGGCTCCAAAAAGTGTTAAAATAGGGACTTGAGGTTTACACACACACACACACACACACACACACACACACACACACACACACACACACACACACACACACACACACACACACACACACACACACACACACACACACTGCTGGGCGAACTTGTGGCCCTGTCCCAGCATGGGCACCAGATTAGGGACCCTGTTTTTTCGTTGGTTTGCTGTTCTCATGACATGTGAATGGCCACTGAGATAGTGGAGGAACATTATCCAACACATTCATCTCCACATCAAAGATGAGCCCAACGGTCGGAGGAATACCACCCTGAAAGAGAGCAAAGACCCTGCTACAAATGTTGGATTAGAAATCCAAAAAAAGGAAAGTAGCTTGTGTAGTGTTTATGAGTGACTGTTGATATCTGATCAGGCTAAATTCTCTTTTCCTTTACATGCATCCTGTCTGAACCGACACGTTCTTTAGCTGTGTCTCCTTCTTACTGTCATAGTGAACATTTCAACTTCTCATTGTCAGACAAATAAGAGATAAACATGTGAATGTAACATTATATTCATGTCTCTGGACTAATTAATCCTCCTTAGTTTAAGCTTAAAATGTGAGTAATCACTTATTTGTGTTCCAGTATAGCAGTCATTCCAAAACGATGGGCTATAATCTGAATCTATAACAGCCTTCACTCTTCTGGTTTCCGGCTTTACAACAGATGTTGGTAGGGATTTGCTATTCAGCCACAAAAACATTAATGAGGTCCAACAATGAAGTTGGGTGATAAGATCTGGGTCACATTTGGTGTTCCAGTTTATCCCAAAAGTGCTGAATGAGGTTGAGGTGAGGTCATGGCTCTATGCAGACCAGTTTCTTAGAAATTACGATTAAATTCTACTCAACACTTCCAGCATTTTTGACATGTAAATCAGACTTTTTGGATTCCTCAGTTATGCAACTATGGTTTGCATTAACCATAACAATACTGTATATGAATGCTGGACCCTGAAGCCAACCATGCAAAAGTCTCTAGACGGATGCTACACCAGAATGTTGCGAGCAGTACTTAACATCAGCAGGAGTGTACATGTAACCAACAAGATCCGAGGGAATACCAAGGGTGAGCGAGAACATTGCAGCCAGGAGAATGAGACTAGCATGACATCGCCAAAGGCATCAAGAGCTGCCAGCCGGCAAATTGGTGCTGTGGGAACCAACACACGGGCATCGGTCACGAGGACGTCCCCCACCAACATACGTGGACGTACTCAAGAACGACGCAGGAGCACAAAGTACCAATGAACTGGCCAGATGACTGGAAGCCACGATGGAGGGCTCGTCTGAGGACGACCTAGAGAGATTTGTCTTTCCTTCTTTAACATATTATTTGGATGCCTTGTTTTGACTCTATCAGCCGTCCTTCTTGCTGCCCTTTTCTGTCTCATCTGCTTTTTGCTATCGTTTCCTCATTCCTTTCCTTCTCCAGAATCACAACAACTCTTACCGACAAACCTTTTCAGTAGTCTCTAAACTGGAACGTGTTTATCCTGGCTGCACAGAAGTGAGCGTGCACAGGCGTCGTTCAGAGACGTGCGATGTGTTCTGGTCTTTGGCTCAGCTGGATCCTGCCTCATGTGCAGGCTCTGTCACACACACACACACACACACACACACACACACACACACACACACACACACACACACACACACACACACACACACTCACACACACACACACACACACACAGAGTTGAGACACTTGTGGTATGCAGATGCTCTGAGGTGAACTTCCAGGAGCTGTAGAAACGCATCGTGTTTGCCTCGAGGAGAATTTGGATCCAAGATGTTTTTTAAGTGAATGCTTGGTGAGCAGATTTCACGCGAGGGTTCTGAAACCTACACAGCCCCTTTGTGCCCTGAACAGAAGTGAAACGTGTGCAGAAAGAAAACTGTGTGTGTCTGGAAATGATCAAGAGACAGAGACTTGTGATGCTCAGGAGTCATCCAGGTGAGAAGAGGCGTTTCATTTGACAGGGTGAAGCTGAATAAATGAAAAGTGAAATCTCTCTCTAAGATGAATGGATGCTAAATCAGTCACGTCTCCTTTCTCTGCTTGTGTTGTGAAGTCTTTGCGTTATTTTGGTGGGAGCATTTTCACAAAGATAGCTCATAACACCTTGCTCTTAAATCTTCATTTGTGTCACAAAGACAGATGACTTTATGGACTGAAAACAACATCAAGGTGTATTTGAAAGTGTTTGAAAGTGTGCGCTGTTAGAGGTGAGAGGATGTCATTGTGTGGTGAAACCTTCACTCCTGGTGCAGTGTGTGTCCTCCTGCCTGTCTGTGCACTCAGTGTGTGTCCCCCTGCCTGTCTGTGCACTCGGTGTGTGTCCTCCTGCCTGTCTGTGCACTCGGTGTGT
>NW_011336772.1:232535-236045 GCF_000735185.1 Notothenia coriiceps | reverse complement strand
CCCGGTCCGCCACCCCGGCCGCCCCCCCCTCCTCCACTTTGAATTATTAATGTAAGACGTAGTAGTAATCAATAGGATAACACAGCAAGGGTCCGTTACAGTTTTGTCCTTCATCTGATTAAAAAAAAACAAAGTCTTGGCTTTCAGAATATTAAACTTGTTTCGGCAAATTCAGATGATAAATACAACTTTGAAGTTTGTAACGGCATAATTACAAGCGGAGAACGGAGTAACTTGACGTCACAGCAGGCATAACAACAGCCGGTGTTTTCCCCGGGAAACAAACACAATACACACAAACGCAAATATACACAAACACACACACGTCAGAATGAGAATATGTTTCACATGTGACTTATTCAAATTGCGAGTGATTGAGTGAAGAAAAAGTTTGAGAGTGGCGCTCGGAAAAGGAAATTGTTGAGGGAAAAGGAGTTTCGAAACAAGCAGCTGTTACAAAAAATACCGAAGCTTACAGGTTATTTTAAACCTGTAGGCCAGGATGAGGAGGAAGGACAGATGAGTTCTGTACCGAGCGGTAGCGGTGCCGGCCGCGGGGCCTCGGAGACAAGTAGGCCGTCTGGTTCTGATAGCGATGGAGTAGCGGGAGAGGAAAAACAGACAGGAGGGACATTATCTGTTGGAGGAGATGGAGAGGACGACGAGGACTTGCTACGTGGAGGGGAGCCAACGGCAACCGGACAAATACATGAGGGAGGCCCGATACGTCACTCATATGGAGGAGAGGACCAGGCGCGTGTAGAGCAGAGTAGAGAAGTGCGATCACAGAGCCTGCCGAGGCTATAAATGACTTTGATTTGGTGTTTAAATAGGGGGCCTACAAAAACTATCAGCCCCAGGGCCTGAAAGCAGGTTAAGGCGGGCTTGCCTATATCTCTTGATCAATTCACAGTCTTCCATTGTCTCCAAAACATTTCGTCTCTCAGCCATTTTCAGATTCTTTGTGAATAGGTCTTACTGAGTTAGGAGTCCTCTCGAGGACTTTTAAGCTCTCCCAGACTTAGGTGCTACTTTTAGGCTTAAAATGCTTTGTGAATTGCTCTTAGTGAATAAAATTAGGAGTCCTAAATTTAAGACTGACACGCCCATTATGCTTAGGAGTTTCTCCTAAATTCGCCAGTTAGGAGCTACTTTTAGCCCTAAGATCCTTTGTGAATACGGCCCCTGGACTCTATCTCCTGCAGTATTCATGCTCTAATGTGTTTTTATTTTACCTCTCCATCGCGGGTTTCGATGGTCTTGATGAGGACGGTTTTCTTTGAATGCAGCTCAGAGTTGCGCTGGTGCTCAGGGCTGGTCTCTGCAAACACACAGGAAGAGAGTACATGACATTACATTACATCACATGTCACTTGTTAGACGCTTTTATCCAAAGCGACTAACATACTCAATACACTGGACAATCCCCACAGGAGCACTTTGGGGAGAAGTGTCTCAGGGACACAATGACATGCTGACTGCAGTGGGGTTTGAACCTGCTATCCCCTGATTCAAAGTCCAGCACACTATCCACTCAGCCCAAACCACGCCCTATAAACTTATAATAAAGTGTTTTAAAATCCCCTCAAAATATAATAAAGTAGTAGTCTGGAAACCCAGCACACATAAGCGTTTAAATCCACCACCGAACAATTATTCCTCTTTTCTTCTTCTCTTTCATTCAACATTTAAATGATGATGGCTCATTGTGTGAAAACTGATCTGCATCGACTGTCCTCTAGTGGTGCGTTCAGGGGACAGCAGGTGCGTTCAGGGGACAGCAGGTGTGTTCGTACCTCTGAAGCTCAGGGTGGAGTAACTCTGCACAGGCAAGGTGATCCTGCAAAGGCAGAAGAAAAACATGTGTTTTAAAACCGGGATCCATTCAGTCATAGTTTTGTATATAATACAAAAAGTAATAATGAAATGAAACAAGAGAGTTATGATACTGTACAAACTCAAGCAGTATCAAATTGATAAAAACAAATATTATTGACTTACAAATTAAGTAATAACAAATGATCTACCTACACATCCGAGAAGGGGTGGGAAGAAGCTTACACTTATTTAATCCCACCCCTTCTCCCAAAAACTAAATTATTAATGTTTTTTTCTTCTAAATGTATGTCTACATACAATATACATTTACAATTATAAATAGATGATATCATTATTAATGTTTAGTTTGTTGTCTGACATATTTTGAAAAGAGAATATCAATAGTATCATATTCAGTCTTTAGCTCCTGCCCTCCTACTTCACCTGCTCTCCTCTCCTTCCAGCAGCTTCCTGTAGGTGGCGATCTCCACGTCCAGCGCCATCTTCACGTTGAGCAGATCCTGGTATTCTCGGAGGTGTCTCGCCATCTCGTCCTTCATGTTGGAGATCTCCACCTCCAGCCGAGTGATGTTGTCCTGGAAGCCTCCTGCGTCGCGCCCGTGACGGTCCTCCATGTCCCGCATCTGCCTCATCAGGGACTCGTTCTGCGTGTTTACGAGAACAAGTGTGTGAAACAGAGCGCGTGTGTGTCAAGTTATGAAATGTGTTGATTGGTCGACTCCTGCCTAAACTTGAAAATGGCCTGATTCACTCCAAAGGGACAACTCAATCTTGACTGCAGATGGAAATGAGCTATTAGCAAGGCCGGATTAACCATATGGGCACAACCTCACTCATCATACATTGTTTTAAATGACACTCACTCTTCGCCAGAAATAACACAGCTTTTCTATAGGGTCAAATTAATATATTTCTAATCCGTCTCTGTACTGTAGGTCTCACTACAGTATGTATGCGCTCAACTTTATTACTACGCGGCGGCGGTGTATAGCCGAATCACAGCCCCACCCTTGAGCAACCACACAATTTCACTACATATTTTACTTTGTAACTCTCAATGTGTGTGGCTAATAGAACTCCTTGTGTACTTGTACAGCCAGCCAGTCATATTCTGGCAGTGGGCTGCTGCTCTGAGGTTTTGAGTGATATTACCTAGGTCTTCTTGAGCCATGCACTGTCTTGAGTTCTAGTCAATGTCTTGTGATTTTTGACTGAAAGGGTAGTGAGTGCTCAGTGCCCAGGGGCCCCCTGGAGGTACTAATCCGGCCTTGGCTATTTGCTCAAATCTGGCATAATTAATCGCTTCTCTTTTCTGAGATGAATGTATTCGTAGGCATGGTCCTTGTTGAAATGAATACATAGTAATAACTCTTTTATTTGAGTTCATGTAGAGTTCTTTTAGATTTCATTTACTTTCATGTAGCTTTCATGTAGCCTCACTTAGCATCATTTACTGTAGCTTTCCTTTAGGTTGAACAACTTTTTAAAGAAACACAAAAACACACTTTCATTAACTCTGCTCTCTGGATTTAAATTGAATTAAGTGACAATTAAACTTAACATTTAATGTAATCAGTAAATTAAACTGTGTGTGTGTGTGTGTGTGTGTGTGTGTGTGTGTGTGTGTGTGTGTGTGTGTGTGTGTATGTAATTACGTATAGCTATACTATT
>NW_011336772.1:216374-232495 GCF_000735185.1 Notothenia coriiceps | reverse complement strand
AATTGCACAGACAGCAGTTAGTAAGATTGATTTCAGTAGCCACTTGTTTGGAAATACCGAAGACTAGAAACGGTTTTGAAAACTTTTGTCACGTAGTGATCGTCTTCTCAATAGAACATCTTTGATAATGTCTTCTGGCCAATCAGAATCAAGATAACGGCGTGGTGTTGTTGCAGGAAGTCCCGACGGAGAATACTTTTGCTGTAGTACATCTCTATATACATCGATACAACATTATGTGTTGATAGAAATCAACACGTAATGAAATAAGACCCCACGGTTTGATGAGTGATAGGTGTGAGGGCTGTCTTTCATTTTGACACACAGAACAATGTTATAATAAACATACATACTACTGTATGTTAAATGGATATATCCGCCTTCTTTCATTTATCTTTCCATTCCCACAACAATATACATAAAGAAATGGCATATTTTGGACATAGTTCGAATGGTGATTAATCTGATTAATTAATGTTTAAGCTGTGATTAATCTGATTACATTTTTTAATCGTTTGACAGCCCTAATTTTAACTATTTATGCAGAAGACAAAAAGAAACCTGAGTTGTGCATCAAATGAATGAAAGGTCTCATCATAGACATGTATTTGTATATATTTGTATACTGTATATCTGAGACCCATAATATATGTCTAACTATAGCATAACAGGAGATCTTTAAGCCACATATTTTAAAGTACATGTTTGCATATTTCTCCGCCCTCTCAGAGCTACATCCAGAGTTTCCGGGAGCGGCAGGTGCAGGTGCAGCCGGTGGGTCGCCTGGCAGGGAGACCCCACACGGTGGTGGACATAGGGTACGACCGCGGCTCCACCACGCCCCTCACAGGAGCTCCAGGACCCCCACTACGGATCTGAGAGACCCCCCTCTATCACCTCAAAGAGACCTGAACACACCCCTCCACCAGGGAGATAAAAGACTCACGACCCCACCTGGGCGTCATCACGTCCGATCGGGGGCAGACCCCCACTGGGTTTAATGCAAACAGCTCAGCCACACCCCCTGAGGATGCAAACCCAAAATGCAAAACATGTTTAGCAGTTTTACTTTGATTAAATGTTGCATTATAACGCTCCCAGTGCGCATGGTGCAGAGGTTGACATCTTTCACTGAGATTGAAATGCACAAAAGCATGAAACACAAACACACCGCTACGACCTGAAGGGTGGAGGTGGAAGCACCAGCTGTACCGGCCATCGCTTGTTTTTAAACACCGTCTCAACTTAAAGCAGATCAGGGACCAGTCTCACTGCTAACCTGCCTCAGGTCCAAATACATCTTTGGAGGAATCGAAATAAAACCTCGCCCTCTTTCACCGTGCTGATGTTGGTGCCGATTTTCAACCCATGGTGCAGTTCCTCCGCCTGTAGGCGTCTTAAAGGTCCAATGAATATCAGCTATCATTCCTGCTTTCTTCGCCCTCTTCCTCCCACATGAAATCGTCCTTGAAATGGGGGGAGCACCTCCGTCGCCCTTGGTGCTGGACGATCCACTTCTTCAAAAACTGCTCTCTGTTCAAAAGGGTGCCTTGCCCCTCTGCGGACTGTACCATTCAGCGACAGCAGGGGGGATCTCCCATCAATGGCTTGGTTTTGAAAGAAATGTGAACACAGAAGGATGTGTGTGTGTGTGGGGGGGGGGTTTGTGTCGGAGCTACAACAAGCAGGGTAAACATGTAGAGTTGTTGTCTTCACAGATGTTTGGATAAACGAGGAGGATTTGCTTTTAGCTGACGAGCAAGACAAGCCACATTTACACTGGCACCTCATCTCACTGGTTATTTTACAACCTGCAAACAAGAGATTATGTACACTGCCATGATTAGATCACTTTAGCTCCAGTTGCACTTGTTCCTGTTTTGTGCTGCAAAGCAATCACAATCCGAGCTGTTTTAAAACGTGCAAAGGAAGCCTGTGGAAAGATGTGTGTAAAGTGAAATCTCTGAATGACCAGGTTACATATTTATTGATGTTAAGAAGAAGCTCGGGCTGAGATGCCAGTGTGAAGAAAGGAGAATAAAGTGGCCATACCAGCTTGTACTGGGTCTCCCTCCATCGTGGGGCTGATCCCCTTATTTGGGACATTTCTGTCACCTGTGAAAATGTGAATACTTTAATCGTCTTGACCTCGTTAAAGGAAGAGCAAAGCAAATATGGGGGCGGGGCGGGACCGCCGCTTGCCGGGGGGGGGTGTCTTATGGTACGTTTTTAATTCATCCGTGGGAAGTGCATGACTAACACCCCCCCCCAACCTGCGTCCCCTCACCCTCTTTGATGTGCATCGATGTGACATTTGTACATAAACCACAGCACTTACTAACTTTCTTATTTTTATCTTTCAATTTCCTTTCTCAGAAATCTTATTAAGATGTTTTTTCCAGTGGGATGTATTTATTTGCTGATTTTATTTATTCTGTAAAGGAGAGTGCAATGTCATCGCTGTAGGCCAGTGACTCCATGCCTTCATTGAACATGATGAACATTAAAGCATGTGTTCCTATGGGCCTGGATACCGATCAGTGTGTGTGTCGTCTTTTTACTGAAGGACATGAACGCATTTTAACTTCATTTAATTTTATTAGCAAATAGTGTTTGAAAGTCACAAGGGATTATCTCCTAAACAAATCTCTTCCTGTTTTCTCCTCCTCCTCCTCACACCACCTCCTATCTCTTGCTTTCATCTCCTCCATCTCCCTTTTGTCCTTTCTGCATCTCTTTAACAACAAACACACATACACTTTATCCTCCTTAACACTCGGACTTATGTGACTCTGACCTTGAGGATAAACGCTGCCGTGTGGAAGAAACTAGAAGAAAAGCCAGATATAAAATATAAATATGCGTTTTCTGCACTTAATCAGATTCATAAGTAGAAGATGTGCACGGTTAATCCATTTTCTGTGACATTGAACTTAAATTGCATGAAGATTATTCAGCAACAGTATTTACTATGGCAGCATTTCAGATGCAACAATGCTGTATATTTAATGTTTGATTCACGGCAAAAAATCTCCTTTTCAAGTAAAGTTTTATCTCGATTTGACTGTATTTCAAGTCATGACCCACCTTATTCCTTCAGATACAACTCTTAAAAGAAAATAGGCTTTTAGGGTTTAATTGAAACACAGACTATAGACCACACATGAAAATAACCTTGATGAAGTGAACGATTCTAGCACCTTACATATTGCATTAACCACAATGTCATGAGTCTTTTTACTTTTTATTTGTTCATCCGTCTGACTCGGTGGAGGACAGACGTGTTGTTGTTTCTTCTTCTCTTGTTTCTGCAGATGGTTACATGATGTCCTGCTGGTGCTGCGTCGACTCGCTGACGACCTGGAGGGCACAAACAAAACAGTCAGACATCAAAACTCCTAAAGGGAGATGGAGGTGCTGAATGAAAGCCCAGTGGTTATCCGTCTGAATGAAACGTCTGACAGGCGGGACATCACGGCTCCTGTCCTGTGAGTGCAACATGCACACATACTGCATATCTTTAAGCTGTGATCAGACATATGCATTTATCTATCTTAACTAATCACAAATCTTGTCACCTTTTGTCTGTCATTTATTCATGTTTAGCTACAGACTTTCTCATGTGGGTTTGAGCAGCTTGGATGTCCTCAGGAATAAGTGAAACAACAATAAGATGTTTATTAATGTTGTTAATCTCTACTTTTTGGAGCCATTCCTCTTTGTTTTCTTGTGTGTTAGAGTTGTGACTTTATAGATATGAAAACAAGGAAGAGAAAAGGTATTTAATCCTCTCATATTGCAAAGAATTTCAACTATGTGTCAAAGATAACTCGGAGAAGAAATACCGAGACATAATTACTATAAACCCTGACGTGTCCTAACTCGCCTGTGATGTATGTTTTTCCGAGGCGCTGCGGGTATAGCGTGAGACGATGTGAACCTGTCGCTGCACGTGTGTGTAGGTGTGTTTACTTCACAAAGTGCAGCCTGGTTGTCACCATGACGTGCGAGCAGGTCATCGCTTTGTTTACACCAGTTTGAAAGATGGAAATAAATGCTATTCTGCAGAAATGAGCGCTAAAAAACACTATTGAACATAGCTGCCACTAACTGAGCGATAACCTCTTCATCAGCTCAGGATGGGATTTCAGTGGCTGTGCATTAAACAGCTTTTAAGGGCAGAATGAAGTACACTGACCCAGTTTAAGCACTGATCAATATAAAAGTAGGCCAATTCGGAGATTGAAAGCAGTCAATGAGTGAACATTGATGTGCACTGAATCCTATGTAGTTCATGTTACAGAGCTGGGGCCGTATTCACAAAGCATTTTATCTTACCGCTAGGAGTGCTCCTAACTCGCGCTAAAACATTTTACGTAGGAGTTTTTTCTTAAAAGTTATTCACAAAGCCGCTGAGACCTACTCATACTAAGGATAAATCACTAAGAATGAACTAAGAGTGACGCGCCGTTGCTATGGATGACGTCGATTCTCGTGCATGAGTTTAGAAGCGGTCAGTACGGTGATTGGTTGTTCAGAGNGTGTGTCATCCATCATTTGTATGCATAAGCAAACTAGAGACAATTCCAGATTAGATACAGACCCAGCAGCAGACTTTAAACATAACAATATAGTTATATACTATATTAGGGCGACTGTGGCTGTGAGGGAGTGTGGTCGTCTTTCAACCAGAAGGTTGTGGGTTCGATCCCAGCCCCTGCAGTCAACATGTCGATGTATCCTTGGGCAAGATACTTAACCCTGAGTTGCTCCCGATGGCATGGCCAACGGTGTGTGAATGTGTGTGAATGTTAGGTCCTAGAGTAAGGTACACTGCTCTGTATGAGTGGGTGTGAATGGGTGAATGACATGTAGTATGTAAAGCGCTTTGAGGGGTCTTAAAGACTGGATAAAGCGCTATATAAGTACAGTCCATTTACCATTACGGTATTTATCATTTATTATTATTTAGTAAAAAATAAATGCAGGACTTTTGTATTAAAGACAGTTTTTCTACGCTGTTTATTACTACTTGTACATGCATACAAAGACACACACACACACAGCTCAAATCTGAGATACACACACACACACACACACACACACACACACACTTTTCTTAAAGAGACACACACGCCCACCTGAGCTTCAGCTTGTCGACGTCGTCCCCCAGGTTGTCTCGCTCTATCTCCACCCGAGCCCTCTGATTGGTCAGGATCTCCACCTGCCTCCTCAGTTCGCTCATCTCCTCCTCGTAAAGGTCGGCGATGCGTGTCGGCTCGCGGCCTCGAACGCGCTCCACCTCCACCGCCAGAGCCTGGTTCTGCTGCTCCAGGAAGCGAACCTTCTCGATGTAGCTGGCGAAGCGGTCGTTCAGGTGCTGCAGCTCCACCTTTGGATTGGATTGGATTGGATTTACTTATATTTACTTGCACTATTTTGTCTGTTTTATTGTGTTGCACTGTTGGAGGAGCCATGCCTACGCTGTAGCTATGTACACATGACAATGAAAGCCTTGAATCTTGTGATTTAATAACCTTCTCGTTGGTTCTTGTCGTCATGAACTCCTGGTTGATGGCGTCGGCCAGGCTGAAGTCCAGCGTCTCGCCCATTCCTGCGTAGCATCTTCCGGCGGAGGCTCGGGAGGAAGAGGATGCTTGAGGTTTTCCGTAGAGACCGGAGGAGACACGGTACGCCGGGGTGGAGCTGCTGCGAGTCACCTCGTACACCCTGAGAGATGGTACAAGTACACACATCCTTTACTCAAGAAGAACAGATTGGCCTACTCAAGTACTGACTAAACTTCTTTACTCAAGTCAAAGTAAAGAACTTTGAAATGTACTTCAGTAAAAAGTACCCATAACTAGCAGCTGTTTTAAAGAGTACCTGACCTCCCTTTATATTAATAGAACAATAATGTCATTGTTAGCTAATGAATGTTTCCATGCTGAACAACGGCAACATGACAACGTTTCCATTGGTCCCTCTTCTTTAGAGAAGACCAGGAAATGATGGATACACGGATCGTGTTCAAATCAATAGGCACGCAACGACTCTAAATAATAATGATCACGCCACCAAACACACATTCAGACTAAAGGAACCAGCCTGTTTGGAAAATGAGAGAAGTAGAAAGTACAGGTATTTGAGTTCAACATGTAAGAAGTAGAAAGTACAGGTATTTGAGTTCAACATGTACATTAAGAAGTCAAATTCGTCAGAAGAATAAGTAGTGGAGCAAAGTACTGATACCAGAAACATGTACTTAAGTACAGTAACGAAGCATCTACCTACCTGGAGGCAGAGATGTCAAAAGTACACACATCCTTTACTCAAGTAGAAGTACACATACTCGTGTAGTACTGACTAAACTTTTTTACTCAAGTAAAAGTAAAGAACTTTGAAATGTACTTCAGTAAAAAGTACTCCACTAGTTCCCACCTGGAGGAGACGTTGCCCCCTGTGGAGCCGTGGCCGAGCAGCGAGCGGTTGAGCGATGGCGAGGCGTAGGCTCCGTGTCCGAAGTGGCGTCGGTAAGAGGAAGCATTTTGGGCGGAGGAGCTGAAGGAGGCCATGATGGAAGATGGGCTGCAGCAGAAGGAGCACTGAGGAGATCCAGATGCTCCAAGAGCATTTGTAGTTACCCCCTCCCTCCTCCCGGAGAACTGCCCTCCCTTTATTTCTCTCTCCTTTCCTCCTTTCCTACCACCTTCCTTTTTTTCCTTTCCTACCACCTTCATCTACTCCCTCTCTACTTCTCTCCTCCTTCCACCTTCCTTTACTCCTTTCCTTCCACTTTCCTACCACCTTCCTTTACTCCTTTCCTACCACCTTCATCTACTCCCTCTGTCTTCCTCCTACCACTTTCCTTTTCTCCATTCCTACCACCTTCCTTTTCTCCTTTCCTACCACCTCCCTTTTCTCCTTTCCTACCACCTCCCTTTTCTCCTTTCCTACCACCTTCCTTTTCTCCTTTCCTACCACCTCCATCTACTCCCTCTGTCCTTCTCTCCTCCTCCACTTATTCCTCTCTCCTCATCTTGTACCCTTTAATTAATAATTCATGTTCCTTTCTCTCACTTGTCTGTGGTTCTCGTTGGTATCAAATCACTCTGAGCATCCTTTCAGCTAGCTGTGACGCTGAGAGTCTCCTAGATGAAAGTGTTGTATAGGTTTATGTAACTGGTCAAAAAAGCTCAAATCCCTGTGTTCCCTCCAGAGTGACATCACTATGTAACACTCTTGCTCCTATTAGTGCTCGAACACATTGTACCTGATAGGCTAAGGGGGCGGGACATATCTAAGGGGTTGACCAATCATAACTGAGCCAACCAGCTAAACAAGAGCTTTTTGAACATTAAAGCACGGAGACATCAATTGGGAAAAAGTGTGCAATTCTTTGAACCAATATATAAATGTTAGCGTCTTGTCATCGCCGTGTTTTCTTTTCGCAGGGATCCTCTGCATTGGTACATGTCATTGAAGTGAATGAGACGTAGCTTTTGGAAGATGATGTCATTGACCTATCAAGTAATTTAGTTTAGAGGACCTGTGATCTCACAACATCACGATGTGGAGTCGGTGAAGAGTCGGCATCCGTCCTCACATGGAGAGGCTGAGCAGGTCTTTAATGCTTTCTCTAACCTGCCTTAAAAAGGAAAAGTATCCCATCCTGAGAGACTGTGTCCCTGCAGGCGTTCCCAGAGCGGGAGGAAGCACACATTCCCAAACAATAGGTGCCATTATTATAATGACAACCATTAGTGTGACGGTGGAGTGGGTTTAAATGTGGAGCTTCCTATCTGCAACACTGAAAGGGGGAAAGGAACCATATATACTAATCATTTTAACAATGATCTTCACTTTTATCTGGACTTAACGCGCTTTCTCTCTTGTCACTGCTCTGAAACTTGAATTTCCCTAAGGATAAATAATAGTTTATCTTATTTAACTCTAAAACAAACTTTATGAGAGAATCTGTGGGTTGGATCTTTATACAACCAAAGTATGTTATAATAAAAAGGAAAACAGACAAAGTGTATTACATACATTTGAAGGGCTAACAGTGTCACATATTTCCTCAATGTTTAATTTAAAACCCAATTCTTACTGTGTGTGTGTGTGTGTGTGTGTGTGTGTGTGTGTGTGTGTGTGTGTGTGTGTGTGTGTGTGTGTGTGTGTGTGTGTGTGTGTGTGTGTGTCCCTGTGCTTCCTCAAGACGCCTCTCGCAGACAGCTGATATAAACATCTCTTCATCGTTTTCAGGCGCTTCTCTTCCTCTCCCCTCCCTCGACGTTCAGGACTATATAAGGCTGGTTCCTGCGGTCATACTGTGATGGAATAAAATAAAAACTGCCATGAGTCAAAGAGAGAGAGAAAGTTAAAAAATAAAAGGTTAAACAAAACTTAAAGATTTCTCACAAGGTTAGGTTTTTTTTTTACGGTAAAATATATATTTTATAAATAAATAATAATTTTAAGAGACAATATGTGACTAAAATTACTTTAAAATAAAAAGAAGGATAATATAAAGTATTAAAACAAATATATATAGTAGGTAATTATGACGGTGTGTTTGCAATTAATCATACCATTTATATACATACACATCGTACACACACAAGAAAAAAAATGGGTCAGGTTAAAACAGTGCTAAACTTTCAGTCTCTGCACCTCTTTAGCATAGCCTACCTACCTACCTATATATTAACTATTAATATGTGAAAAATAAATATTCTCAATATGTGGGTAAATAATATAGTGGTTGTAATTACACCTCCTGGCCGCTGGATATCGCTGTGGCGCTGTGACAGCTTCTCTCTCTGCTGCTGTCCTGCTAATCTGTGTCTGCTTCTCGTAACTGCCAAAGTTCACAGTTTGAAGGTGCAATTAATGCAGGTAAGTGTCATAAACTGTGTCTCAGTGGCGGGCGGAGGTGTTTGGACCTTCACTGAGAGCTGCTTTGATTTTGAACAGAGAAGCTCGCAGAAGAAGAAGAGACACAAATCCCGTGCAGGTTAGCTATCTACGGTTAGCCAAACACAGGTGCGCCCTTTATCGGACAAGCATAAGCTATTGCACTTTAATGTGAATATTAACATAAAGTCAAGCGTGTTATTTTAATACTTTTATATTGGTTGCTATTATCGTGTTTTTACATGTTCTTCGCCGATCGGAAAGTAGAGAAAAAGAGGCTGAAATCTCGCGATAAGTGTCCGAAGTTGTAACTTGTAGCTGCTAGATTTGCTGTCTCACTTCCCTCTGACGAACTTGTGACTTATTATTTTGACTCCTTCTTTCCTCAGTCCTTCATCATGAAAAGCTCCAAAGAGGCCGTGCAGTCTGCAGCCAAAGAGTTCCTGCAGTTTGTCAACAAAGGAGTCTCTCCATATCATGGTAAAGTATTTTAGTTTTCCACATTTTAAAACTAACTGTGGTAGAATAAGTGTTTGGATCCTTGGTAAACATACTAGAACAGCACTGGGACAATACTCTACTTCTACATGAACCACTCAACACCTTATGTAGTAACATGTACTTAATGTGCAGTGTTTACTACTATATTTCATGTTATGCTCCATGTTACTGCTCAAAGCTTTAATCCTGCACAGTTTAAAGTTTATCTAATTCAAGTGTCAGCATTAAGTCGAGTCAGGGTTCTTTTTAATTAACAGACGACTTTGAGCTTGAGATAAGATAAGATGTGCAGATGGAAAAAGATATTTCACAATGTCTCCCACCTTTGCACTTTGACCTCTGGTGTCTCAGTGTGTGTCTTCAATGTGCATGTAAGTCAGATGATAAGTACCCTGTGTTTATGTTAGTTAGTATGTTTTCCTATAATGCAGAAACATGAGATGTTCCTCACATGTTCTCACAGTCCTTCAGTTTGAGCTGTTACCCTTTTTATAAACTGACATTTAGATTTGAGAGACTATGATAGTATTAAGATAAGATAAGAAGTACTTTATTGATCCCAATTTGGGAAATATTTGTGTTGCAGCAGCATAAAAACACATGGAATTGTACATAAAAAATGACAAGAAATAAACAATCCAAAATGTAAACATCTCAGCAGAAATAAAATAGCAGACTAGCAAGAGTCTGCCAATCTTACAGCTTGTGTTGTCAAATTGCAACAAGAGTTTTTGCCACTTAGTTCCAGACTGGAGGAAGTAGATGCAGCTTAATTAAATATCCCTGACGTATACAGAAACAAATATACCTGTGTCAGCACTTCTAAGTATTTCTGTCTCTGTAGTCGTGGAGGAGTGCAAACGACGTCTGCTTCAGGCCGGCTTCATCGAGCTGAAGGAGGCGGAGCAGTGGGACATCAAGCCCTCCAGCAAGGTGCCTCACAGACCATAACAAACACGTTAGCTGGTAGCTGAGACAGAATCTTTGTTCCTGAAACTTTCAGAGTCTCTTTACACAGAGGGGACACATGTTGATGTAGAAGAGACATGACGAAGAGGGGACACATGTTGATGTAGAAGAGACATGAAGAAGAGGGGACACATGTTGATGTAGAAGAGACATGAAGAAGAGGGGACACATGTTGATGTAGAAGAGACATGAAGAAGAGGGGACACATGTTGATGTAGAAGAGACATGAAGAAGAGGGGACACATGTTGATGTAGAAGAGACATGGAGAAGTGGATTTTAAATAATAGGTGACCTTTGAACCAGCCAGCTTTGATGTGAATGTGTTGTCTGAGTGTCCACAGATCCAGGACTGTGCAACATGTGGACATCACGTCAGTGTTCTGAGATCTGGATATCCTCTTTAATTTTAGACATGGTGATATTGCAGTGTATCACCAAACACTGATCTAGCTTTATAGACTTTTAGTCATTAAACCCACTTCTTTTATGATTGCTTTCATGCATCATTATGTAAATATGTTGTGAAAGCACCACTACTCTACGTATTTGGTTAATAAATAGCATGTATTGTGTGTACAAATATGATTTCTACATGTTGGACACTGAATGATTTGCTTCTCTGCCGTCTTCAGTACTTTGTGACCAGGAACTACTCGAGCCTCATCGCCTTCGCTGTGGGCGGACACTTCCTGCCCGGGAACGGCTTCTCGATGATCGGAGCGCACACTGACAGCCCCTGCCTCAGAGTGAGAGCCCGCCCACATCCACCTGTCAATCACAACCTTATCAAATCACCTTTTATTACTGTACATCCACAGTCTGAATATAGTCAAATATCCAATATATTTGCCATCATCAATTTGATTATTAGAAATAATTTATAAAATGCAACAAAAAAAAAAGCTTTAAAATGGTGTTTAAAATTCTCTTAAAATAGCAAAAAACACTCTTAAAAGGTGTCGAATCAGATATGCAATTAACTGTAGGAGCGTGGACTATTAACAAAGTATTTCCTTTGTGTTCCAGGTGAAGCCGAGGTCTAAGCGGACGAAGCAGGGCTGCCTGCAGGTCGGGGTGGAGTGTTACGGCGGAGGCATCTGGAGCACCTGGTTCGACCGCGACCTGACCCTCGCCGGACGCGTTATCATCAAGGTACGCACATTTGAATTCATCACTTCTGTAATGTAGGCTTACCAGAAACAAGAGGAGGCTAATGGCTGTGTGTGTGTGTGTGTGTGTGTGTGTGTGTGTGTGTGTGTGTGTGTGTGTGTGTGTGTGTGTGTGTGTGTGTGTGTGTGTCCATCCACCCACAGAATGAAGGGCGTCTGGTGCAGCGTTTGTTCCACGTGTCTCGGCCTCTGCTCCGGATCCCTCACCTGGCCATCCACCTGCAGAGAGACGTCAACGACTCCTTCGGCCCCAACAAGGAGAACCACCTGTCAGTGACCACCACTGAACTTTAACAGACTTGCACACGTGTGGAGAGGACGGACATTCATCACGTGTTCTTTTCTTCAGGGTGCCCATCATCGCCACGGTGGTTCAGGAGGAGCTGGAGACGGGCTGTGCTTCCTCTGGTGAAGCTGCTAACACGGTACAACACACACGTGCTACTTGCAGAAGCTAGACATTACTGCACGAATAATGAGCTGCATGATATCTGGTGTTGTGTTTTCCCTCCCCAGGCGGAGAAGCACCACCCGGCGCTGGTGAAGCTTCTGTGCTCGGAGCTCGGCGTGGAGCCTGAAGCTCTGCTGGACTTTGAGCTCTGTCTCGCCGACACGCAGCCCGCGGTGAGTCTGCAGATAAACCACTTCCTGTCTCCTGTCGTTATCTGGTTTCACCTCTAAAGCAGCAGGGACACTCCGGACTGCTCTGCACCGTTCTGTTTCACCACTGCAAAGCTTTTCATTGTTCATCATATATACTGCATGTTTCACATCATTTGGTTTGGGTTTTTCTTTGGACTCGTTTCCTTTATTAAATGTTTTATTAAGTTCTTTTTTTTTCAATATTTGTATTTAACTTTCATTTGTATTTCTCTTACTACGCTTCTGTATGAACCAAAACCCCAAATATAATTCCCTGTATGTGCAAACCTACTTCAGAAGTTGAAGTAGGAACATGCGCTGAAACAGGTAAAATAAGGATATTGAGATAAACCTAAGAAGTTCAAATAAAAGAGGGATACAGAAACATATCTGCCTCTCATCCTGGTCTCCTCCTCTCTGCAGGCGTTGGGAGGAATCTACCAAGAGTTCATTTATTCTGCTCGACTGGACAACCTGCACAGCTGCTACTGCGCCCTGCAGGTCAGAACATACATTTATTTATTCCGTTTTTCTGTAGTTCGAACCCTTCATTCAGATGTGTCCGTCTGTGGACGTTGAGGCTCTCTGCCCAAGGCACACAGNATATATATAATATATATATTATATATATTTATATATATATATATATATATATTGCGATATGAAAACATACAGGAATTGAAGAAAAGACCGTTTTTTTTGTCCGCTAACCATCCTCTCTTCATCTTTAAAGCTATAGAATTGGTATTTTTTTAACTATATTTAACCGAATGAAGGATTTTAGTCACGGACGTCTGGATCTTAAGTTATCAGAGCAACAAGCTGAGCTAGCTCGGTTAGCAGCGCCGAACTGGAGAAACACATGAAACTATATTCAGTGTTTTTACCTTTGATCACGGGGTCTGTTTGCTTTGGAGGTTTGCTGTGCATGCAGGGCCTGCATGTCACTCACTCCCTGACATGAGAGCCGCGCAAGTTTTCCTTTTGTAGCAAGCAGCAAAAGAATTGTAACATGACGTGTTTGAATGAATTTGCCTGCTTAATATCGCATATAGTTTTTTCAAATCGCACGTCCTACGATGTGAATATTGCACATGTGCATATCGCGATTATCGTCACGACACGATGTATCGTGCAGCCCTAATATAGACCATTGAAAGATATATACATATTGCAAATAATCAGCAAATGAGGGCCTGTATGCTCACTTCCTCTTGCATGTTCCTCACACATTAACCAAGGGAAGCACTAAATGCAGGCTTCTCAAAAAGTCCTGGAAAAAGCTTATTATTATACCGTCATGTTTTGAAGGTAAGGAGTATGATGTTAAGGAGCTGAAACATGGACCTTGTGTTTTCAGACGATCCAGAAACCTCATGTTTTTTTATCTTCTCCTTCCCGGCACACACGTCAGATTCCTTTTTGTTTTCAAGCTTTGATTTCATGTCATTTCTTTGCTTTCTCATAGAAACATATCTTTATGATCTTCTTTTGAACTCTTCCTGTGCGCTTCCTCCTGCAGGGCTTCTTCGAGTTGTTCCCCACCGTGAGGAAGTCTCTGGTCCTCGACTAAAGCTGTGACGAAACACTCGCTGACGGACTCAAAGGATGCCATTTTCCACATGTGACGCACAGAATCTCGACGTGTTGGAAACGACTAATCCTTTCTTTAAAAAATGGTTTCTCAGAATAATAAAATATTGAACGGTTTCCCTGTTTTCTCTCCTTTTTGTTTGGGTTGATTAAAACATGTTAGTTAATGTGGAAGGTCTCATCCTGCAGGAGAAGCTGGTTTCAATTCCAGCATCTCGGTGAATGATGAAATGCAAAATGCAGTAAATACAAATTCTGCAAATCAAACGAGTCTAAATATTCTGTCAGGTGTTGATAAAACCCTTTTATTAAATACTCTTTTGAAACTATGAAAGGAAACTACATTCATACTAATATAAAGCTTACATACAATTAATTAGGTGATTAAATTATCGATACAATGCCATTTTGTAACTGAAATGCAACATAACTCATTAAAGTACTATCTATAAATACAGTTTTAAGTTGAGAGAAGTTGCAGCACAAAGGAAATGTGAAATGCATTTAGATATACAGTATTTACACATGCAAAAAATACAAGAACAAGACATAGAATAATCATTGATTGAGACAAAATGCAATCAAGTAGCCTATATTTCACTTTTACTTAAAGGTAAGATTTGACATGCACCACTTCCACTTAAGTACTTCTACATTATTGTATTACTATTATTCATTTAAGTTAAATAGAGTTCTGTCTTCCACCATTCTCATTATTTTATTAGCTTTTATTTCCTTCATAGCTGAGAATGTGGTGCCTCCTGTGGTCCTTTTCCTAACAACACATCTCACTCTTCATGTCTCTCTCTCTCTCTCTCACACACACACACACACACACACACACACACACATATACACAATAGCTGTAGTCCTTCAGTATTTCTTGCAGTGTGGCGCCTCCTCTGGTCCTTTTCCTAACAACACATCTCACTCTTCCTGTCTCTCTCTCTCTCACACGCACGCACACACCCTCCGTCCCTCCCTCCCTCTCCATCAGACATGGGGAGCTGGTGAACGTGCAGGCTGGGTGTACCATGAGGTCTCCGCGTCTCCTGGCGGCTCTCTGCCTGCTTCTCACCGCCTCCTGTCGGCTCTGCTCGGCCTCCAGACACGGTAAGAGGCTCCAGAGATCCGCAGGCTGATGGAGAATAATTCTCTTCTGTCTGATTTTAATGAAGTCTCCGCGAGCAGGCTGCAGGGCGGCGCGTAAATCACGACACCTGCGATGGGAAGTAGTTATCCGCGAGTTTGGAGCGAGCTTAACGCACGTTATGTTCCTGCTTTTATCTTATTTATATCATTACGTTGTAAAAACTGTGAGATCATGGATGCATTTATTTCAATAAGCTGCGGAATTTGTGGAAAATGTAAGCTTTAAGTTATTCGATCCACCCATAATGTTGTTACTAAACTCGAGTCCTGATGCTAATGGACATTGTGGCTATGATGTTTAATAATACGGATGTTAATTGCGACCATGTGCAGCACATACATAGATATTGAGATGGATGTAACGTGGGGAACTTGATGCTATATGTGTTGCATTTCTTTAAATAAGCTGCAGGATTTGTGTAAAATATGTGCTTCAAGTTATTCGATCCACCCATAATGTTGTTACTAAACTCGAGTCCTGATGCTAATCACACAGAGACATATCATATTTCTATGAGAGGGATGTTAATTGCGATGTATGACCACTAGCAGCACACAGATATTGAGATGGATGTAACGTGGGCAACTTGATGCTATATGTGTTGCATTTCCTGCACAGCTCATGTGCGTCACTGACCGAGGGTCTGCTCCGATGAATCATGTTGTTGAGTCTGCAACAAACAAAAACAAGAAGAAGAAGAAAGCAAACAGCAGGAGAGAGAGAGGGACATGCTGAGTCTGCAAGGAGCCAATATAAGATCATAAAGAGAAAGATAATCCATGAGATGCAGCTGGGAGAGACCACATGAAAAGGCCTATTTTTTTGAATAGTTTTAATACAAATATCACAGCATAATCAGTATTAAATAAGAATTGATAAAACTCGGTATTTATAATATTCAGACTGTAATAAACGTCACAAAAATACTTTAGATACAAGAAAAATGATAGAAAACATCCTCATACTCATCTATCGCACATGTTGTCTCAGACTTAGCCAAAAGCTTTAGGGGCCCCACCCTGACCCCTAAGCCCCCTGAGACACTTCAATAAATACAATCATATATGTACTTGGACATTTTTAAATGCCAGTAAATAAACTAAATCTTAGGAACATTTTAGCATCACTTTAAGGTTTGCTAGCGGGTTGTAATACAAACATGGGTATATAGTTATTT
>NW_011336772.1:211374-213874 GCF_000735185.1 Notothenia coriiceps | reverse complement strand
GACAAGCACATTCATGAACCCGCCTACTATTTATAAAAATAGCCATATAATGAGACATTTAGCTGGAAAATCAGGCGGAAAACCTGCTAAGGTGTGATGTTAGAGGAGGCTTGTGTTCAATGAATGTTTCTCAGTGACATGTTGTATTTCTTTTGTGTCTGCAGGGTGTTTGTTTGAAAAGAAGCTCTGTCCGAGAGACCAGCTGTGTAACGATGGTGAGTGTTCGTCCTTCAGAAACTCCAGTTTTTCTCCAACCTTCGATAAACATGAAACCAGGGAAAGAGGGGCATCTGGTTGCATTCACATCAGTTCATTTGCAAAGTAACACAACTCTTTTCTGATTGGCCGCAGGGCGTTCAATGAAAGCCCTTTGATGACGCATCTTCATCAACATTTTAAATCATCATTCCCTGCTGAGTCCGACGATAAGGATTCTGCTATTTTAACTTTCTTTGACTTGGAAAGCTTTGATAGCAATGAAGAAACAGGTGCAGCAGGGCTTTGAGTTGCATGCAAATAATGAATGCATGTGAAAGAGAGAACACACACAGATACAACACACAAGGACACATGTGACGTCCTTTATCCTCTAGTTTATTCCATTACTACAGAGCTCAAGGACAAAACGGATATTCAGTACAAAAGACGTCTAATGCTTTCCGAATTCAAAGTAGCATGACCTTTCAAAATAAAGCTTGCTCTTAGACCTCGATGGAAACAGTTTAAAGGAGACTTTTGATTTGAAAGGTGGGACTGTAAGGAGGTCTAACAAGTCATATCATACACTTCTCTCTCTTCACACATCATGAAGCCAAATCAAAACTTCTCAGGTACTCTCATCTGCAAGGCTAATGCTCCCCCCCCCCAGTGGGAAGCTGGTATTCACGGTACCCTGAATGCAGCGTGACGAGAATAACAAAAAATCGACCAATAGAGAGCGATCGCAGAACGCTCCAGCTGCAGAGACACGCTCCAGGAAGTGTGACGTGTCTCCTGTCCGTCAAACGCTCCTCTGTGATCCTCCGTGTGCTTCCTGCCTAATCAAACATGAGGAGGATGTCATTACAAGTGTGTGTGTGTGTGTGTGTGTGTGTGTGTGTGTGTGTGTGTGTGTGTGTGTGCGCGTAGGTCTGACCTGGAAGGACGATGTGACGCAGGAGATCCTCGGCAGCGAGCTGAGTCGCCTTCCCACCGTCTCCTCCTCTAACCCTCAGGAGAATTCACTAAAACTGTAAGAAAACTTTATTGAAAACGGTACTTTATCACAGACTTCCAGATCCAGCTTTAAAACAGAGACATTTTTATTAACCCCTTGTCTTGCACTATTTCTCTGTTTCATTTGTTTAATGTCCTGAGCCTGGGACTCAAACCCACTCAGACTGAATAAAAAATGACTGTTATATCGAGCAAAATAAATGAACAGAAATCTAAACTCCCATTCTGTTTCAGCAGACGTAGCTAATGCGTTTCAGCGTGTGTTCAGTCTGAGCTGATATCTGAGATGCTTTGTTCGTTCTAAGTCCTGACCGATGTGTTGCTCTGTTCGTTCTAAGTCCTGACCTATGTGTTGCTCTGTTCGTTCTAAGTCCTGACCTATGTGTTGCTCTGTTAGCTCTAAGTCCTGACCTATGTGTTGCTCTGTTAGCTCTAAGTCCTGACCGATGTGTTGCTCTGTTGGAGGAGCCTGTGACTTCAGATGCTGAGGCGATAAAGCCTTGAATCTTTTCTCCGCAGGGTGTNNTGTGTGTGTGTGTGTGTGTGTGTGTGTGTGTGTGTGTGTGTGTGTGTGTGTGTGTGTGTGTGTGTGTGTGTGTGTGTGTGTGTGTGTGTGTGTGTGTCAGCCCTCGGAGACTGAAGCTGAATTATTGATGCCGGGTGTTTCTCGGAAGTGCATGTGGTGAAATTTAGGAATGACAGTGTGTGGGGGAAAGAGGGAGTAACAGGTTGCTTTTCAGACGCTGTTCAAAACAAACTCAAAGCCTTGTCTAGCCTGAAACCTCCTTAATGTGTGACCAAAATAAACATTTTCCAGACTTAATATAAAATAATATACATTTTTGGTTGAGAAACATCTGTCTTCAACCTCTGGAATAATGAATCTAATTACAGTTTGCATGCAAGAAAAGGCCCGTTTCATGTCCTTAAACGTCTGTAATGTGCATTTAATCCATGGGATATTTAAGTAGAATTAAGTTAGTTGTAGACTGTGTTAAAGAAATTAAATGTAGTGAGTTTCAACAACTCAAACACACTCCAGACTGAATAACAAATACTGTTATATCGAGCAAAATAAATGCTTTGAACAGAAATCTATGACAATATATGATGTTTCAGCAGACGTAGCTAATGCATTTCAGTGTGTGTTCAGTCTGAGCTGATATCTGAGATTCCGAGTGTGTGTGTGTGTGTGTGTGTGTGTGTGTGTGTGTGTGTGTGTGTGTGTGTGTGTGTGTGTGTGTGTGTGTGTGTGTGTGTGTGTGTGTGTGTGTGTGTGTGGGTG